>NW_006400284.1:192671-200525 GCF_000299155.1 Elephantulus edwardii
CACTGTGGCAATGGGACAATTAAAACAGACTTTCAAGTGGGGGGAAGGAACAAACTGGGGGGAAGGTAGAGAAAATAATGCAACAATGAATGAATGGAAATCGAAAATCTCTGCAAATGTTCATTAAAATTAATAAAATTTAATAAAAATTTAAAAAAATATTCTACACACACACACAAGACTTGGTTCAAAGCAAAAGATTTGAGTCCAAGTCCAGATTCTGTTATTCTTCTTTTGTGACTTCCCCCAAACTCAGAAATGGGAAGTAACCAACATGAAGTGAATCCATAATTGTTGTCAAGCAAATGATGTGTAACCTTCACATATTATCTTATTTCATCTTCTCCACAACCATGTAAATTATATTGATCTCATTTCATGAATAAGAAAACTGATGGGATCAAATAGAATATCAAATAATAAACCCTGGATTTAGGACTTAAAAAAAAAAAAAGAAAGGTAGGAACTCAGGGTTCATGAGTTACTTTGCAGCTAAAGCATTGCATTTAAAATTTCAAATGGACAGTGGCACCTTGAAAGAAAGCCTTTGTCAGAGCTGATGTTGCTATAAACCACAACAAAATGGGCAAAAGATATGAGAAGACTCCTCACAAAGGAAGACATTGGGGTGGCCATCAGGTGCATTAAGAAATATTCAAAGTCACTGGCAGTCTGAGAGATGGAAATCAAAACAACAGTTTGATAACATCTTGCCCCAGTAACAGCAGAGTTTAACAGGACAGCAAGAAGTAAATGTTAGAGAGAACACAGAGAGATTGGAACTTCACACATTGCTGGTCAAATTGTAAAATAGTACATACCGTTCTAGAAGGCAGTTTGTCATTTCTTCAAAAAGCTGAACATAGAAATCTTAAATGACTCAGCTATCCCACTGTTCAGTTATTTACCCCAGGGAAATAAAAACATTGCTATGAACGGAGATTCATACACCTATGTTCATAGCAGCATTGTTCTCAATAGAAAGAAAATGGTAACATCCCAAATGCCCTTCAATAAGAGAATGGATTAAATCATTATGGTACATTCACAGAATGGAATACTATTCAGCAATAAGGATCAGCAGTTTTGTAAAATACTAAATAACATGGAAGAGTCTAGAGAGCATCATGCTGAGTGAAATAACCCAGTCTCATAATGACAAATATGGCATAAGACCATTTTTTTTCTTAAATGTAAATTGATATCAGAAGAGACTCTAAATACTGCACTACAGTGCCGAGAATCCAAAGCAAAGGGAAGAAATCAAGAAGTTAAGGAGCTGAATAGAACATTTCAAAGGGCAGCTCGCAAAGTCAAGGAAAAATTGTTATGTGCTGTTGAGTTGCTTGCGCTCATAGCAACCTTACGTACAACAGCCCTAAACTCTGCTCTGTCCTGTGCCAATTACACTGTCTCCAGTAACAACCCATCCCGATTACCCCAGTCACTGAATTAATCCACCTCATAGAGGGTCTTCCCCTCCTGCTTCCACCCTCCCAAACATGATGCCCTTCTCCAAGGACTGGTCCCTCCTTACAACATGTCCAAAGTATGTGAGACGATACAATGAAATGTGCAAGGAGCTAGAATCGGAAAAGCAAAAGCTCTCATAACTCGCTCATCATTTCTTAAGCTAAAAGAACTAAAGAACAAATTCAAGATGCGAGTTGCAGTGCTTTTAGGTGCTATGGGCAGAAGATTAAATGATTCAGGAAGCATTAAAAGAAGATGGAGGAAGTATAACAGAGTCACTGTACCAAAAAGAATTGGCTGACATAGAAGAATTTCAAGAAGCAACATATGGTCAAGAGATAGTGGTGATAAAGAAGGAATTCAGGCTCCTCTGAAGGATTTGCCAGAAAATAAAGCCCCCAACACAAGAAGATTAAAGTAAACAACCCAGTTGCAAAATGGACACGATATGAACAAACACTTCACCAAAGAAGACATTCAGATGGCAAGCACACACATGAAGAAGTGTTCAAAATCCCTAGCTCTAAGAGAGATGCAAATCAACACTCTGAGATATCATCTCACCCCAGTAAGAAAAGCAAAATTCCACAGAGCAGCAAACAATATGTACTGGTGAGGTTGTGGAGAAAGTGGAACCCTTATTCACTGTTCGGAGGAGTGTAAAATGGTGCAACCACTACAGAAGGTAGTATCGTGCTTTCTCAAAAAGTCAGAAATAGAAATACCATTAGACCCAGCAGTTCCACTACTGGGAATATACCCTAAAGAAACCATAATTGCCACCCAGGAAGATATATGCACACCCATGTTTATTGCTGCTTTGTTCACAATAGCAAAGAGTTGGAAACAAACCAAGTGCTCATCAACAAACAAACAAATGGATGGAGAAGCTGTGGTACATTCACACAATGGAATATTATGTAGCACTGAAAAAAGACCATATGAAATATACAAAATGGGTGACCATGGAGGACATTATACTGAGTTAAATATCTCAGTCGCAAAAAGACAAATACTGTATAATGCCACTTTTATAAAACAGGACTGACAAGAGGGGTTGGGGAGAAATTAAGAAAAGAGGGGATAAATAATGTACATGACATTGAAACAGACTAGGGAGAGAACTGTATAAAAGGAATATATGATTAGGTATTATTATTGGTATGACAAGAGTCCAGAATAAGAGCTGCATAGTAAAGTGGTCTGGGGAGCCAACGACTGTATGAAAATGAAAGAACTTTCTTTCCAAAGAAAAATGTGAATTGGGGGCAGGAAATGTGCAAAAATGGATGAATGGAAATACAGGTTCTTTATAAACTTAAAATCTCAATTAAAAAAAATAAAGCCCCAGGAATTGATGGAATACCAGTTGGCCTATTTCAACAAACAGATGCTGCCCTGGATATGCTCACCAAGCTGTGCCAAGAAATCTGGAGAACAACTTCCTGGCCAACTAACTGAAAGAGATCTGTATTTGTTCCAATCTAAAAAAAGGTGACCTGGTAGATTGTGGAAATGATCAAACAATATTACTATTATCACATGCTAGCAAAATCTTGCTGAAGATTATACAGAAACAATTGAAACAGTACGTTGACAGAGAACTACCAGAAATACAAGCTGGGTTTAGAAGAAGTCATGGCACTAGAGACATTATCACCAATGTCAGATGGATCTTGGCAGGAAGCAGAGAGAACCAGAGGAGTGTCTTATCTGTGTGGATCACACAAATTGTGTCTAACCTTGAGGAGAATGGGAATCCCAGAACACTTAATTGTGCTTTGGGAAACCTATACTTGGACCTGGAAGCAGTCGTTAGAACAGAGCAGGCAAACACTGCATGGTTCAAAATCAGGAAAGGGGTGTGTCAGGGATGCATCCTATCTCCATACCTTTCCCATCTGTATGCAGAACAGATCATTCAGGAGGCTGGGCTTTATGAGGAGGAATGAGGCAACAGGTTAGAGGAAAATTCATCAACAGTCTGGGTTATACACATGAAACTGAGGAGGACCTGAATCGCTTGTTGCAGAAGATCAAGGGCTGTAGTCTTCAATATGGATTGAAGCTCAACATCAGAAAGCCAGAGGTTCTCACCACAGAGCCAGCTAACAGCGCTATGATAGATGGAGACGAAATTGAGATTGTTACAATAAAAAATCTTAGCATCAGCCGTCAGGAAATCAAAAGACAAATTGCATTGGGAATAATCTCCTGTCAGGGACCTCTCCAGAGTACCGAAAAACAGTGATGTCAGTCTAGAGACTAAGGTGCACCTAATTCATGCCATTGTCTTTGAAATTATTTGCTGTGCATCAGAGACCTGGACAGTGAATAAGGATGACAGGCGGAGACTCGATGCCTTTGAGCAATGATGCCTTTGCTGGAGATGAGTCTTGAACATACCATGGACTACCAAGATAACAAATAGGCCTTTCTTGGAGAGAGTGAAACCAAGTTTTTCCTTAGAGGCTAGAATTTTGAGGCTCTGTTTCATGTACTTTGGGCCTGTGGCCAGCAGGGTCTGGTCCCTGGAGAAGGACATCATGCTTGGAAGGGTGGAGAGGAAGACCCCGAAAGAGATGGATTGATAAAGTAAGTGGGGCAGTGGGAATTGGTGTGTTGTAATCAGTACAGGGCAGATTTCAGAGCTTCTATACATAGGGTTGCTATGGGTTGCAGGTGACTTGATGGCACATAACAACGAAGGATACCTGAAGAAGATGTATGTAAATGTTCAAAAGAAAAAAGAAAGGGAAATGGGTATAAAAAGTGAAAGGAGGAAAATCACTAGAATAGCAGTGGTTAGTGTGATTGGAGAATGAAAGAAAAGGAAAAATGCAATGGGGCCTTGAAAAGATAGTAATAATAAGCATGAATCCATAGTAATAATGAATTATAGAAATTACATTGTCTATCAACGATTGTATAAACATGATGTACATGAACTAAGCACAATGTAATTAAGAAAAGATTGCATAAAACAATGAACATGCATGAAACTATATTCATGAATGATTTTATGCAAACCAATAAAAATAAAAAATAATAGTCATTACTGTGAAGTTTTGATACCAGGGAATGTAAGACCTTCTAATTTGTTGTTCTTCAGTATTGCATTATGTATTTGGTTTCCTTTTCCATATAGGGTTGGTGGTAGACTTTTGCATTTCAGTAAAGAACATTGTTTGAATTTGGGTCAGAACAACATTTTCTTCAGATTGCTTTGAGTAGTAGTTTCTTAGTAGCTTTATAAATAGATTTTCCCCTTTGCGTCTCATAGAACAACACATGGAGTCTGCTTAAATAAAGGCAAAAGAAGTTTATTGAGGCACAAGTGGTTAATCTCATTGTTACAGTGACTGACCCCTTTCTTGGACCAAGAAAATGGGTACATTCTTGGACTGTTGAAGCAAGAAATAAAGGTTACAAATTTCGTAGTTGGTTAAAAGACCACTGGAAGAATTGAAAGTAAAATGTCTAGAATTGAGAATTTGGTATAGTTAGGTATATGACACTCATGAGTAGGATTATATATTATTGGTGAAAGGGTACATGGAATTTTCATTTAATACAAGGTGGAACTAGAACAGCAGTAAGACAGGTTATTTTTGGGGTAAAACAGCTTTATCAGTCACATGTTTGTAGATCTATTGAGAATTCTGTGCATCAGTACCCTTTGGGTACAAGTTGTTTTATCTTGCATTTAATAGTTTGCCTAAAATGAACAAGTGTCTGGTCTTTAGAGCAAAGTTCTGCACCAGCTAGAACTCAAGAGAATAGGAATTCTGTCCTTGGGGTATATTGTTAAAGTCTGCACTGAGAGTAAAGGGACTCATGTTTGGAAAGGCAGCTTTTAAAAAATCAAAAATGGATTTTAGATTCCTATTAAGACTTCTATGATTGGGTATAAGCTCCTTGTTCCTTCTCCATTTATACAGGTATCTTTGGTTTTGAACTATCATACAGCATCATGATTTTATACTTTAAGATATCTTCTATCCCAAAGTAATAAAAATATTCACCTAATATTACCTTTCATTTTTATGTCTGAAGATTGTTGTGATTGGAGAGAGGTGAAAATACTTTTTTTCTCCTTACAGAAATCTAGTTGACCAGTTGTCGTTGTTGTTATGTGCCGTCGAGTTGTTTGTGACTCATAGCGACCCTATGTACAACAGCCCTAAACCCTGTTCTATCCTGTGCCAATCGCACTGCCTCTGACACACCCAGTCACTGAATCAGTCTGCCTCATAAAGGGTCTTCCCCTCCAACGCCGTCCCTCCACCCTCCCAAGCATGATGTCCCTCTCCAAGGACCTGTCCCTCCTTACAACATGTCCAAAGTATGTCAGGAACAGCCTGGTTTAACCCTCTCCAGGATGAATCTGTTTGTTTTCTTGGCCGTCCATGGTATATTCAATACTCCAGCACCACAGCTCAAAGGCATCGATTCTCCTCCTATCCTCCCTAGTCATTGTCCAACTCTCTGATGCATAACAAGTGGTTAAAAAGACCATAGCCTGTATCAGACACACCTTAGTCTCCAGAGAGACACCATTGCTCTTCAGTATCCTGGAGAGGTCCCTAACAACAGACTTTCCCATCGCAATAAGTTTTTTGATTTCCTGGCTGATGGTGCCAAGAGCGTTGACTGTGGAGCCAAGCAAACTAAAGTTGTTAACAAACTCAATCTCTTCATCATCCATCCTGATGCGGCCATTTGGTCCAATGGTGAGAATCTTTGTCTTCTTGACATTGAGCATCAATCCATACTGAAGGCTGCAGTCCTTGACCCTCTGCAGCAAGTGCATGAGGTCCTCCTCAGTTTCAGCAAGCAGGGTTGTGTCATCTTCTTAATATAGATTGTTAATAGATCTTCCACCAATCCTGACCCCACTCTTCTCCTCATAGAGCCCAGCCTCTTGGATAATCTGTTCTGTATACAGGTTGAAAAGGCATGAAGATAGGACACATCCCTGGTGTACACCTTTCCCAATTTTGAACCATGCAGTGTTTCCCTGCTCTGTTCTGATGACAGCCTCTTGGTCCAAGTATAGGGTTCGCACTAGCACGATTAAATGTTTTGGGATTCCCATTCTTCTCAGAGTCAGCCACAGTTTGTTATGGTCTACACAATGAAACGCCTTTGCATAGTCAATGAAACACAGATATACATTACTCTGGTATTCCCTGCTTTCAACTAATACCCATCTAACATTATCTACAATTTCCATAGTACCACAATCCCTTCTAAACCCAGCCTGGACTTCTGGCAGTTCTCTGCTGATGTGCTGTTCCAGTCGTTTTTGGATAATCTTCAGTAGAGTCATGCTTGTATGTGAAATCAATGATATTGTTCTATAGTTTCCACACTCTGTTGGGTCACCCTTCTTTTGAATGGGGACAAATATAGATCTCTTCCAGTCAGTTGGCCAAGTGGTTGTTTTCCGGATTTCTTGGCACAACTTGGTGAGCATGTCCAGGGCGTCATCTGTTAGCTGAAATACGTCAATTGCTATACCATTAACATAGCAGTATTGTGCTAGGTCTGATAAAAATTGTGTGAATCAAAGAATTTTTGTGTTCCCAGATTGCCTTGGTTATTCTTGAGTATTTCTGATTCCATATAACCTTTAGAATTAGCTTTTCATTTTCAATATATAAAAAAAAACCTACTTAAGACTTATGGAAAATTGACATTTTTACAAAACAGATTTTTAAAAAATGGAAAACATTGTTACATTTTAAATTTCTGTTAGGATTGGTGTGGATTGATCACCAACTAAGTAAGGTAAGCTTGTCAAAAAACTTACTGAGTACCTGTGGTGTTGCCCAAGTTCATAAATCTGAAAAGAAGCTTTGATTCTGTCAGAAGTTCCTGTAGGATGGGATTAGAGAAGCAGGATATCTGATGTAGTAAAAAAATGTGAAATTGTTCAATACATATTAATAAGTAAGCACAAGTAAGCCCACACTTACCTTGTTTATTGGGTAATCTGACATTGATCAAAATTCTTTGTGTTTTGCTTTATTTAGATAAATAAAATAATAGTATTTGAAAAATGGGAATACTCCACTGTAAAAGATAAATTTTACAATAGAAGAGAAAGAATATTGAGTAAAGAGAATTAATTATAATAGTATTATGGTCAACTCATCTGTAGAATATATGAACATATTAAAGGCAGAATTCATGGGTACAGATGATGAGTTGATAGGTGTGATGGCATTATTTTGAGAAATTCTCTTCTAATTGCTTTGTCCTGAAGCGCTTGCTGCAGAGGGTCAGGAACTACAGCCTCCAGTGTGGATTGAGGCTCAATGTCAAGAAGACAAAGATTCTCACCACTGGGCCAATTGGCAGCATCAGGATGGATGG
>NW_006400284.1:201015-217311 GCF_000299155.1 Elephantulus edwardii
GTGGAGGGACGGTATAGGAGGGGAAGGCCCTCTATGAGGTGGACTGATTCAGTGACGGGGGTAATCGGGATGGGTGTATAGGAGACAGTGCGATTGGCACAGGATAGAGTAGGATTTAGGGCTGTTGTACATAGGGTCGCTATGAGTTGCAAGCGACTCGATGGCACATAACAACAATTGCTTTGTCAGTAAAATAAGTAGAGTTATAGGCTGAGTATGAGGGATCTGTATTAGGGAGGTGAGGACAGAGAATGTGATAATCAGCCAGTTAAATAGGAAATGGAAGCTTGCTTAGAAACATGAAAAAATATTTGATGTTTGAGATTCTGCAGGGGTGAATTTAAAATGAGATTAAATAATAAAGTTATGGATCTTTCAGTTTGGGAATTTTGTCAGGTTAGTATCAGGAAACGATAGGGATATGGATTGAAAACGTACATGAAAATTAAACTAGGTAAAGAGGAAAGTTAGAAACAAAGTGAGTTATGGTATTTTCAAGTGGCATGTTTAATTGCAGATATCAGTGGGATTAAATAATTGCTTGAAATTTATTTTACCTGAAGCTATTGGAGGTAATTTATCAAAGAGTATACATGACAACTTAATTTCAGCATAAGTAGTTTACTGTACTGTCAGATTTCTGTTGACTGTTTATATTAGTATTTGAATATATGATGATGGTGTACAGGACTGTAAGAAGAGTGTGCATATAGACAGCTGTACATGATCTCTGTTAACTCCACAAAGGAGAACTGTCTCCATCAACAACATCCACTGTACAAAACCAATTCCTACACAGTCAGACATGGTCTCCCATACTCCTGCAACTGCTTTCACTGACTCCAACACCAGTCTTACTGCTCTCCTGGGTCCAGCGTCCATTGGAATGACCACAAAGCTTTCACAGAACCATACTCAGAGTTATGGAGTTTATTCGAGATGTTAACAGGTTATGATTCCAGTTGGCAGTAGGATACAGTTCCTCAGTCTGGACAACTTCTCTCAAGCCTTTTGACCTTCTGCTTCACAGTTTAGTCATGCCAATTACTGTGTCTTACTCTGTCCTCCACCAGGCTTGGCTCTGACTCCATGGGACACAAGTCCCAAGTCAACTCTGCCTCATGTTAGCCTCTGATGCTCTGCTGATGCTGCTCTTGTGTAGATCCAGCCTGACTGATGCAGGAATCTCTGGCCCCAAAGGATTTCTGCTGCACTCCTGACTTCCTCTTCTTTGCTTGTAACAAGAGCCTTACCTTTGCAGCCAAATCCACTCTCTTTAACTTGGTGGAATAGGAGAAATTTACTAGTCCCATAAACTCACTAAGCTAATAATGGTTATATATTCTTTGCCCAACTCATGTGCTGAAAGTGTTGGTGGCTAGAATAACCATTTTGAATAATATGACACCATGGAACACATGTGATGAACAGTCTTAATCTTTATTACCTTCTCCAAGATCTTTTGAGTAAGTTAAATTTTGGACTGTTTCTTTTTTCTTCCTAGGGGCAAGAAAATATGTTTTGTTTTACTCTATTTTGTTTGGGTTTTATTTTACTGTTTTTCTCATACCTTTATTTTGTGATCTTATTTGCCCCTTTGTAACTTTTTATATGGTTGCTTAGAACATTGGTTCTTACTTCTCACCCATTTTTTTAATTTTAAATTTTCTGAAATGTGACCATGGCTATATCATGAATTTTAATGTGATGTGTTTTTATTTTCTAACCCACAAACTATTTACAAGTTTATTGCTTAGTTTTCAAATATGTAAGGATTTTAAAGTTAATTTTTAGTTAATCACTTCATTTTCTTTGTTCTTTTGAGGGTAGGAAACATGTCGATCCTTTGAAATTTGTTAAGACATTCTTCATGTTCCAGCACATATTGGTAAATGTTTTGTTTGTACTTGTAACACAACTATATTCTACAGTTTTTAGGTACAGTGTTCTTATGTCAGGTTGTTTGTTGAAATGCTTACATATTTTGCTGTTTTTGTAAGCTTGCTTGTCTTTTGTTTTGGTCTTACTCTCTCAGTTACTCAGAAGACTGTTAACATTACTAATTTGCTATAATTGTGGACCTTTTTCTTTCTTTTAAATTGTGTTCTTTTGCCTTTTAAAGTTCTGCTTACCTTCTCAGTTCGGTCAGTGCTTCTTAATCTGATAATGGCTCTCAGACTTTTCATTGTTGTTAAGTTGGAACTGACTCATGGCTAGCAGAAGAGGAGATTGCCTGTCTTTCTCCTTTGGAGTAGATAGTGAATTCAGACTGCCAGAGAGGCTTGCCCTTTGAGTTACCAGTGCATTTCCCTTTTGACTAAACCACCAGGGGGAAATGAGCCTGAAGTCTGGTGCTACCTATTTTCATCAGACCGAGATCCTACAAATTTTCAGCCTTGAAAGTTCTCTGTTGTTGATGTTGCTATGTACTATCCAGTCACAACCAACTCATAGCTCACCATCGTGTTTTCAGAGGCAGTAAATCACAAGGGAGGAGACTGCCCAGCTTTCTCCCTTGATGCAGCTGGTGGATTTGAACCACGTGCCTTTAAGTTGACAGTGCAGCTCCTCACCAGAACTCCCTTGAGAGCTCTCTAGTAAAAGAGAACAGAGGTGTTAAAACAGAGGTATTTAAAATAAAGGTGTTGCACACAGATTTTCTAGTGGTTTATTTTTAATTCTCAAAAAAGGTTGGTTTGAAACAATTGACTGCACCCTTGACAAAAACAAAATACCTGAATATTTACCAGAAATCTTAAGTGTCATTAGATTTTACACAGCTTTTATTAGTACTCTGTTAGTGAAATAAGTGAAAATTAATCTTATTTATGCCCACTATTATGAATTTTCATAATGAGAATTGGATATAATGTGATCTGCTAGAGAATATGGTTTGAAATTAGCCAGCTTCTATTGTTTATATTGCCTTCTGTTGAGGAAACACTCTAAAACACAGCTGCTTGTTTGAATGTTTCATGTCAGTGATAATCTTTCAGATAGTCTGATGTTCCATACTCTTCCTTATAATGAGACTTTGCACATTGTTTTCCTACTCTCTAGAATTTATACTCCTGTATGTATAGATATTAATAGATGTTCATTTAAGTTTGGTATAAATAAAAGAATCAATGAAATATTTAAAGTGCTGTGTTGATAATGCTGATAATGTTAAAAAGTATAAAGCTTAATTACTAGTTTTGAACAGAAGCCAGGTTTACTCTAACCTTAAACTTTAAATCATGCCTGATATGTGGTTGCCTTCATTCTATCAATAGGACTTACTGACATTCCATTGTAATTTATTACTGTGTTTTAACATTTATTTCCCTTCTCCAAATAGCTATGTTTAATATCTAAGTATTGAAAACAAAGAGCCACAGCTGTCATTTCAAAGATTGACGGACTGTATTATTGCCACTAAATAATTATACTACACTGGTAAATGAAATATATAATCCGTGTTCTTGAAGAATTCAGTTTCAGAAAAAAGACAGCTTGCAGTTTATCTTTTACACTCTCTCTCACTTGCTCGCTCTGTCTCTTGTCTTTGTCTCTCTCTCCCTCTCATATACACACACTCCTGCTCTCACGTGCTTGTTCTTTTGCTCCCTAGCTCTCTCTCCTGCGCTCTCTCTGTCTCTCCCTCTCTCCCTCTTTCCCTCTTCTCCTCACCCTTCTCTCCCTCTCTCCTTACTTCCCCCTCTCTCTATAGCCATCCCTCCCTCCTTTCACCCCTCTGTCTCCCTCCCTCCCTCCCTTCCTCCCTCACTGCTTCCCTCCCCTGCTATGATTTAGGCTACCTAGGAGCTTTGGTGTGTTGACTTTGAAATTATATCTTGAGTGATAAGGAGCTCATTAAATGACCAAATAAAGGATACTTGGTTTAAATGCTTATTCTTGTGAAATGTATAGTACCTGTATGAATTAACAGTGATGTAGGTATAATTTAGTATGATTTAAGAGGAAAGGTTCTGGAGCTAAAATCCTTGGTTTCATATCCTAGACTGTGTCTCTTATTAATTCTGTTTAACTTTGGATGTATTATTTAATTTCTGTCTCAGTATCCTTATTTATAAACTGGAGATGATAATTGTAGCTAATGCATAGGCTTAGAGTTGAATGATTTCGAAAACTACCTGGTGTGTAGAAATTAGAGTTAATAATTATTTCTATTATAAAAACATTTTTAAAATTTAGATAACTACTTTATGATTTGTAAACATAACAGAAATTTGATGTTCTAATTTGTTTTGTTTTAGGTCTGCTAGAACATCTCAGCTGCAGCTCTTGGACTAGAAGCTGAATACAATGCATTAGGATATTGAAGACACTTCTTATATTAAATTTTTGAAATATAAAGAAGGAAAAGTGACTAAAAATGGGGCGGAAGAAAATACAAATCACTCGCATAATGGATGAACGGAACAGACAGGTAATTGAGCAGTTTAATTTATGTGTTTAATCTATACACATATTTTAAGACTATAAGATAAAACAGTTGACTTTTTTCTTAACCTTAATTTCAGCTCTGAATACTTTTATGTCCACACTAAATGGAAAATTTTAGTAATCAGGAAAGATTATAAATTTTTATCATGTCCTCTAAGAAAATTTTTTTTTCAAGGAAATTTTTTTAATTGTGAAAATCTTTTATGGCAGATTCTGCTGAAGATTGGCCAAAAATGACTGGAACAGCACATTAGCAGAGAACTGCCTGAAGTCCAGGCTGGGTTTAGAAGGGGTCGTAGTACTAGGAATATTGTAGCCAATGTTAGATGGATGTTGGCTGAAAGCAGGGAGTACCAGAGGAATGTCTGTGTGTGTTTCATTGATAATGCAAAGGTATTTGACTTTGTGGATCACAGCAAACTGTGGCTGACTGAGAAGAATGGGAATCCCAGAACACTTGATCGTGCTAATGTGAAACCTATACTTGGACTAGGAGGCAGTCATCCGAACAGAGCAAGGAAACACTGTGTGGTTCAAAATTGGGAAGGATGTATGGCAGGGATGTGTCCTATCTCCATACCTTTTCAGCCTATATGCGGAACAGATTATCTGGGAGGCTGGGCTGTATGAGAAGTGTGGCATCAGAATTGATGGAAGAAACTGTGTTAGACAGATGACACAACCCTCCTTGCTAAAACTGAGGAGGCCCTGAAGCACTTGCTGCATAGGGTCAAGGACTGCAGCCTTCAATATGGATTGAGCTCAATATCAAGAAGACAAAGATTCTCACCACTGGGCCAATTGGCAGCATCAGGATGGATGGTGAAGAGATTGAAATTGTTCACAGCTTCGGTTTGCTTGGCTCCACAGTCAACACTCTTGGCACCAGCAGCCAGGAAATTAAAAGACATGTTGCGATGGAAATGTCTGCTGTTAGGAACCTCTCCAAAGTACTGAATAGCATTGGTGTCACTCTGGAGACTAAGGTGTGTCTGATACAGGCTATGGTCTTTGTAATCACTTGTTATGCATCAGAGAGTTGGACAATGACTAGGGAAGATAGAAGGAGAATTGATGCCTTTGAGCTGTGGTGTTGGAGAAGAGTGTTGAATGTACCATGGACTGCTAAGAGAATAAACAGGTTTATCCTACAGAGGGTTAAACCAGATTGCTCCTTGGAGGCAAGGATTCTGAGGCTTCATCTGACATACTTTGGACATGTTACAAGGAGGGACCTGTCCTTGGAGAGGGATGTCATGCTTGAGAAGGTGGAGGGACAGCACAGAAGGAGAAGATGCTCTATAAGGTGGATTGATTCAGTGACTGGGGCAATCAGGGTGAGTGTGTTGGAGACAGTGAGATTGGCACAGGATAGAGCAGGGTTTAGGGCTGTTGTACATAGGGTCACTATGAGTTGCAAGTGACTCTATGGCACATAACAACAACAACATAGAAATTCTTGACTACTGGTACCAGAAGTATTTGTGAACCCAAGAAAGATGGACTCATTGTCAATTTCAGTCATTTCTGTCTCTCTTGATGGTGAAGATCTGTCTATTTTATGGTGAAAGGTAGTCCATATTAAAGGCTCTAGTCTTTGATCTGCTGCAATTCAGGTCTTCTTCACTCTCAGTGAGCAAGATTGTGTCATTTCCATAATGCAGGTTGTTGATGAGGCTTCCACTCATCCTGATACCACATTATTCTTCATAAAGTCCAACTTTCTTTTTTTTTTTTTAAAGTCCAACTTTCTAAATAATTTGTCTAGCATACATGTTGAATAGGTATGGAGAAAGGACACATTTCTTGATTTTAAGTCAGCATTCCCTTGTTCTTTCTGTTAGAACAACAGCTTTTTGGTCTCGGTCGAGGTTTTACATGAGCACAATTAAATGTTCTGGGATTCCGAGGCTTCTCACTGTTAGCCATAATTTGTTGTGATCCACACAGATGCCTTTGCATAGCCAATAAAATAAAAATAAACATCCTTCTGGTATTCTGTGCTTTTCGATAAGATCCATTTGACATCAGTAGTGATATATCTGGTGTCATGTTTCCTTCTAAATCTACCTTGACTTTCTATCACTTCTGTCTGTGTTCTTGTTGTTTCTGAGTAATCTTCAGCAAAATTTTGCTTGCATATGGTATTAATGATATCGTTCAGTCATTTCCACATTTCTGTTTGGAATCTTTTTTGGGGCAAGAGAGCAAATATCAATCTCTTGCAGTTAATTGACCAGGTAGCTGTCCTCCAGACTTCTTGACACAGCCTGGTAAATATATCTAGGACTGCATTCTGGTTTTTCGGAGCTTGTCAATTGGAATCCCATCAGTTTCTGAAACTTATTTCTACCAGTGCTTTTTGTATGCCTTAAACTTCTTCATCACCATTGGTTCTTGATCATGTGTTCCTAAAAGGGTTCCATGTCTGGTTCTTGATCATATGCTACTTCCTAAAATGATTCTGTGTCAGCCAGTTCTTTTTAGTACAGTGACACTGTGTATTCCCTCCATCTTCTTTTGATGCTTCCTGGATCATTCATTATTTTGTCCTTAGCATTCTTCTGCATTGCAACTCAATGCTTGAATTTGTTTTTCAGTTCTTTAAGTTTGCGAAATGCTTAATGAGATCTTCCATTTTTATTTTCTAACTCCAAATCCTCGCACATTTTGCTACAGTATTTTACTTTAGCTTCTTGAGCTGCTCTTTGGAATCTTTATCTCTTTTGCTTTGGCATTTCTTCCCTTTGTTTGGGGTTCTGCCGTCAGTCAGGAAATCTAAAGATTGGGTAAATCCACTGTCAGGGACCTTTCCAAAATTTCCAAAGTTCTAGGGAGCAGAGATACCAGTTTAAAGGTGAACCTGATCCAATTAATGGTCTTTTCAGTTATTGCTATGCAGCTGAAAGTTGGACAGTGAATAGAATGATAGAAGAAGAATCAATGTCTTTGAGTTGTCTTGTTGGAGAACGATACTGAATATTCCATGAACTGTCAGCAGAACAAACATTTTGTTTTGGAGAAAGTTCAACCATGGTGCTTCTCACAGGCAAGGATAGTGAAACTTAGTGGCACATTGGTTGGGCATGTTGTTAGAAGGGACAAGTCCTTGGAAGAAGACATCATGGTTGGAAAGGTGAAGAGTCAGAGAAAGAGAGGAGGATCCTCAACAAGGTGAGTTGGCAAAGTGACTATCACAGTGAGGTCCAGTATATCAGAGATGAAGTGGCACAGAACAGGGCAGGGTGCACTGTGGGCTGTAGTTGACTTGACGGCACCTAACAACAATTCTAGAAAACATGGGCAAAAAGAAGAAAAGTAAATTCACTGTAACCTCACTACACCATTCATTGTGTGTATTTGTCCTAATCCAGTCTTCCGTAAACCAGAATAGCATCCTTTCCTATCAGGATGATTCTGACTCATAGTGACCCTATAGGCTTTCCAGAACTGTAAATCTTGACAGAAGCAGGCTGCTCATCTTTCTCTCACAAGTAGCTCATAAGTTTAAACTGCTAACCTTTTGTGTAGTGGTTGACTGCTTTAACCACTGCACCATCAGGGCTGCTTACTCTACTGAGTGTTTGATTTTTATATTTGACTTTTGACCAAACTCATTGGTGTCTAATTGACTTATAGCAGTCATTTAGGATAAGGTAGAACTGATTCCGTAGGATTTATGGACACAGGTTGCCGCATTCTCCCCTGTCGTGTGCCCAGTAGAAATTATTTGCGCCTAAGCACTTGTGTTAATTTTCTTTATATTGTTATTTTAGATTTTCATCTCTTTTTTTTTCAAAATTAAGTTAATAACCAAAGTAATTAGTGCTTTTAATAAATGTTTGTTTTAGTACTTTTAATTTTTTTTGTTAACCAGTAAATAATGAGAACATTTTAAAAAACTTACTGTAACAGATATTTCTAAGATAGTTAATGTATATGTGTCAGCTTTCACTCATTAAATATATTGAAAATAATTTGCCTTACAAACAGCAATAATCCTTATAATTTCAGGATCATTGTAATAATGATACAGGAAAAGATATAAAGTGTAAGGGTTTATATAGTACAGAGTAGCAAAGTATGGTTCATAGCCTATAACAGGTTTGGTTTGGTTTAGTTTTTTCGAAAAAGCTTTTCCTCCCTTTGCCTGAAAAGGTATTTCTATCACGTGAAGTTTGGCAGCACAGTCATTTGGGAGTTTCACTGCTAACCCATAGACTGTGCTTCTCTTCCAGTTTGAATACACCAGCTCTTGAGGGAAGAGAGGTGAGCATTCTCCTTTTGTGTGATTTAGAGCTTTGATGCCAGTTCTTAATAGTTTCTGACTCGATAACAATGAGTTGAGTTAAGAGTGGATAATTTCTGGAATTTCAGAAACAGTTCTGCCAAATTTGAATAATGATTCATGTGTTAGTGTAGATATATATAATTGTACATTAAACTCAACTGAAAGAAGATTGATTTAAAAATATCCAAAAGAATGATCTATATCAAAGTTATTAAGTAAACTGGCTTTTGTACATGTACAGTTTGTGACTTATAGATGCACAGTGACCTCCATGAACAAAAGCAGAATAAATGTAAAATAAGATTTATTAGAGAATAATGTACATGCAGAAAAGATGACTGAGCATACGAATCTCTGCTTATTAAGGGTCATGATTAAGTTAGGCATAATTAGACTTCCCATTTGCCGATAGGAAGGACTGTATATATTTAGGGAATATGGGAAACTCCAAGTATGTAGGGCCTGTGTAATGAAACTGCTTAAGTTGAAGTAATATTTTGTTACAGAACATGGATCCAAATTCTATAGCTCAGAGACTAGAATTATTTTGTTTCCCCAACCTTGCTCCCCAGAATTAAGGGGGACTTGAAGCATTTGCTGTAGAAGATCAAGGACTGCAGTCTTCTGCAGCCTTCAGTATCAAGAAAACAACAATCCTCAGCACCAGACCCAGTTGACAGCATCATGACAGAGAAAAACTTGAAATTGTCTACTTCCTCATCTTGCTTAGATCCACAGGCAACATCCTTTGCACCAGTAGTCAGGAAATAAAAATTTTAAAAACCATCTAGGGAAAATTTTCTGTCAAGGACTTCTCTATAATGATAATACTAAAGAACGGTGGTGTCATTCTAGCAACTAAGGTGTGCCTGATCCAGACCATGATCTTCTTTCTCAACTGCTTGCTTATGTATCTGAGAGCTGGACTGTGGCTAAGGATGACAGAAGAAGAATTGTTGATGCCTTTGAATTGTGGTGCTAGACAAGAATCTTGAAAATAACTGCAAAGAGAACAAACAGATCTGTCCTGGAGAGGATAAAACCAGCAGGTTGCTCCTTGGAGGCAAGACGTTTGAAACTCTGTCTCACATGCTTTGGACAGGTTATCAGGAGGGGCCAGTCTTTGGAGAAGGACATCATATATGCAAGTGTGGAGGATCAGTGCAAGAGAGGAAGACCCTGAGTGAGATGGATTGACACAGTCCATTAGGGACAGATGGTGTCAGAGATGGTTCATTTACTCAGAATTGGGCAGAGTTCAGAGCCATTGTTCATAGGGTGGTTGCGAGTTGTAGTTAACTCGGTGGTACATAGCAACAGCAGTTTTTAATTTATCTGAAGGCCAGATCTTGCCAGGCTGCCAGAATGAACAGGGAATGTCAGAATTTCTCTTGTTAGATAATTTAGGTAAAAAAGTATAATTAGGTAAAGAATTTAAATAGACTACAGAATTAGTTGGATTTATTGTATTTTTCAGGTTAGATTAGGCACAGTTTGTCTTTTAAAGTAGCATAATTGTATTGGTCTTTGTGGTTTCTGAGTTAATTATTTTTACATTAAAGGGGAAATTTTGTTTCTATGCAGAAAAAAAATTACTTATTCATCCAAGTTTGAATACCGACTATAGCTGAAAACTGTTAGGCACTGGAAACTATTTAGAAATATATTAGCCGAATCCAGGGAGATCCTTAATCACTTTGTGAGATTCTTGCTTTAAGATTATTTCATAGAGAGGCAGTATATCCTTTCTTTAAGGTATATAGTTTTTAATATTACAGTTTTTATAGCAAAAAAAATTATATATATATATATATCATGTACCCTTATATATCCATATCTTTTCAGTCTGTATGTGGAACAGATTATCTGGGAGGCTGGGCTCTATGAGAAGAAGTGTGGCATCAAGGTTGGAGGTAGACTCATCAACAGTCTACATTATGCAGATGACAGAACCCTTCTTGCTGAAACTGAAGAGGACCTGAAGCACTTGCTGCAGAAGGTCAAGGACTGCAACTTTCAATATGGATTGAACAAGAAAACAAAAATTCTCACCACTGGGCCGATTGGCAGCATCATGATGGATGATGAAAAGATTGAGATTGTTGACAGCTTCAGTTTGCTTGGCTCTACAGTCAGTTGGGAAAGTCTGCTGTCTGAGACCTCTCCAAAGTACTGAAAAGCAACAATGTTAGTCTGGAGACTAAGGTACACCTGATCCAGGCCATGGTCTTTGCAATTGCTATGCATCAGAAAGCTGGACGGTGACTAGGGATGATAGAAGGAGAGTTGATGCCTTTGAGCTTTGTTGCTGGAGAACTAAGAGAACAAACAAGTTCATCCTGGAGAAGGTGAAGCTAGGTTTCTCCTTGGAGGCAAAGATTCTGAAGCTCCATCTGACATACTTTGGACATGTTGCAAGGCGGGATCAGTCCTTGGAGAGGGACATCATGCTTGGGAGGGTGGAGGGACGGCGCTTGTAGGGGAAGACCCTCTATGAGATGGATTGATTAAGTACTGAGGTAATGGGGATGGGCGTGTCAGAGACAATAAGATTGGCAAGGAATAGAGCAGGGTTGAGGGCTATCGTACATAGGGTCGCTATGGGTTGGAGGCAAATTGATGGCACATAACAACAACCATCCTTATATATGATGTTGTGTACCATTGACTTGGAACTGACTTACAGCTGACCTTCCAGCGTACTTTCAGGGGTTATAAAGCATATGGGAGGAGATTGTCCATCTTCCCCTGAAGAACAGCTGGCAGATTTGAATTATGTGCCTTTGGATTGGCCACAAAACTTATCCACTAGGCCACCAGAGCTCCCTTAATAGTAGATTGTTATGTTATTGTAAGGTACCGTTGAGTTGGAGTGAGCTCATAGCTGACCCTCCCATAAGTTTTCATAGGCAGTAAGTCGCATGGGAGGAGATTTCCCATCTCTGCCACGGAACAGCTGGTGGACTCATCTGTATGCCTTTGGGTTGATGGCACCACTCCTTACCACTAAGCTACCAGAGCTCTCATTAATAGCAGATAAGAGTTTTTAATTACAAGTATAAGCTTGCTAGATAAAAATGAAGTTTTAGATCAGTGGAACAGCGGATTAAAACACTTGGTGTTTTAATGTCATGCATTTAGTGAAAACAGCAAGTAATTTATTATGATGTGTGTTAGAGTGTTGGAAGATTAAGTGGGAAAATAGGAAAGAACTATGGTTCTATATCGAGAGGTCTTTAATCTTGTATTAGAAGGCTTGGATTGTAACTTTAAATCAGTAGTGGACTATTAAACAATTTTTGTCTCTGTCAGAAATTCAAACAATAAATGGAACAGTCCATATTTGGAATGATGAGATCTTGACACAAAGGTAGTGATAATGGAGAGAATGGAGTAAGAACTGAGCAGACCCTTTTGCTAAGGATTTTATCTTAGTGAGGAGTTATGAGTTTTTCCATTTTAGAGTGATTTCAAGGAGCCCTGGTCACTCAGTTTGGAAGTTATCTGCAACACCCGGATTCTACATAGGCTTGTTTGCTGGTTCTGGTAAGGATTAGGGTAGAATGTTGACTCACTAATGGATGTGAGATGATGTGATTCGGCCTTCTATTTAAAAACTCATTTGGTCAGCAGTATGGGGCTGGAATCCAGATAGGAAGGGGTCTGCAGTAGCCAATTCTATAGAGGCTTGTTTGCTGTTTCTCATGAGGATTAGGGTGGAATGTTGACTCGCTAATGAGTGTAAGATGATGTGATTCAGCCTCCTATTTAAAAATGCATTTGGTAACTTATATATGATATTATTCTATATGATGCTATGTACCATTGAGTTGTAACTGACTTATAGCATATTTCAGAGGTTATAAAACATATGGGAGGAGATTGTCCATCTTCCCTGAAGAGCAGCTGTCAGATTTGAAGTAACTTGTGGTTGCTGTGATGCTAAACACTTGTCACTGATGTGTCAAATTCGATGATGATTACCCATGGTAGACAGTGTTTGATGGAGCTTCCCAATTAAAACAAGCTTGGAAGCAGGAGTGGTATCCACTTGTAAAATAAATGGCTTGCCTCCAGAAACACTATGAACATGGAGAAATGACAAAATTTATACAGGTGTTCAGGTCTTTCGTTCACAGGGTCGCTATGAATCGTCTACAACTCGACAACACTTAACAACAACAACAAAAATAAATATATATGTATATATACACACACACACACACACATATGTGTGTGTGTATATATATATATATGTATATATATTTGACTAAGCAGCAGAGAGAGATTAGGATTTTGTTTCTCTTTATGCCTGAATAATATTTTATGTATATACTACAGTGGTGGTTTGAAGGAGCTCTGGTGCTGCAATGGTTACACCCTTGACTGCTCATTGAAGGTTGGTAGTTTGAACCCACCAGCTGTTCAGTGAGAGCGGCTTGGGGCTGGCTTGCTGTTGCTATAAAGATTATAATCTTGGAAAGGGTTGTTTCTGCTGTGTCCTAAAAGGTCCCTGTGAATTACAGTTGACTCGATGGCAATAGGTTTTATGGTGGTTCTATATTCAGTCTTTTGAGGAACTGCCAAAATGTTTTCCATAGCTTCTGTTCTCATTTACATTTCTCCCAACTGTTTATGAGGATATCATTTTCCTAAAGTTCTTTCTAACACCTGGTTTTCCTTTCTCATTAGAATGGCAGTGATTTAAATTCAGACTTGATCTAGAATATAGAGAACATAAAGTGAAAAGAATTGAATTGATAGAGTAAGAAAACTGAACAAAAGATTCCAAAGGGTGGCTTAGAAAATTATAAAGTATTAAAATTAAATGTGCAAAGATCTAGATTTAAAAAAACAAAAGGAAAGAACACATTACTCAAGCTGAAAGAACTTAATAAAAATCTAAGCCTTGATTTCAATACTGAGGATTCTGTGGGTAGATATTGTATGCTGCAAGAAGTATCAAAAGATGAATATACATACAGAGTCAAAACCAAAAATAATTGGTTGACATTCTTCCATTTTAAGGGGAGCATATGATCAAGGTAGCAAATGATCATATTGAAAGAAGAAATCCAAGGTGCGCTGAATGGATTAGTGAGAAACAAGGCTCCAGTTATTGACAGAATAACAACTTGAAATAGTTGTAGAAATTAGAAGTGCTCACTCTTCTACATCAAGGAAATTAGAAGTCAACTATGAATATGGAAGGTACCCTTCTAACTTTGGAAATTATCAAATAATATCATTATTACCAGACACAAGTAAAATTGCCTTGAAGACAATTAAAAACTGAGTAAGGAAGAAGTTTTTGAATGAGAAATACCATTGTTAATGTCACATACCAATAAGATGTTCATCCATATTTTATGGACTATGGAAATCATAGCAAGCTTAAGATAACATTGAGAAGAATGGGAATTCCAGAATTCTTATTTGTTCTCTTGTGGAAACTGTTGATCATACCAAGAAGTTATTCAGATAAAATAGAGATTCTGCATAGTTTTAAAATAAGGAAGACATATGCTGGGTTGTTTCCTTTCACCATACTTACTCAGTCTATATATTGGGCAAATAACATGAGAAACTAAACTATATATAAAAAAAGAAAAAAGAGTTTAGAGGATAACTCATTAATAATCACAATATGCTGGTACAGTCTTGCTTGCTACAACCATACTCCTGGATTACTTCCTACTGTAGTGCAAAAACCATAGCTTTCGGTATGGATTACATATCAACATAAAGAAAACGGACGTCATTCTAACCTAGATCATCATGATAATGTTGTCAGTTATTTTCTTTATTTGGGTCCACAGTCAACATCCGTGGAAATAGCAGTCAAGAAATCAAATGATGTTAAAAACAACACAAACAAACAAAAAAACCCACAACAAACGATGTATTACGTTGGGTAAATCTGTTGTCAAATACCTCTGCAAATATTGAAGAATGAGCACTGAGGTGTGCCTGACCCCAAGCCTTGGTGTATTCAGCCATAAAGAAGACTGCAGAATTGATATCTTTGAATTGTGATGTTGGCAGAGAATGTTGAACATATATAACGTGGACTGCCCAGAGAACAAACATGTCAATTTTGGAAGTGAAACCAGAATATTACTTATGAGTGAAGATAGTGATACTTCTTAACATACTGTTGGGAATTTTATCAGGATAGATCAGCATCTGGAGAAGGACATGACACCTCGTAAATAGTGAAAAAGTCTCACAGTGAGCAGGACTGACATGATAACTGCAGTAACAGGGTTTGGCACAGGCTGTTTTGAGCCTAAACTGATTGTGAGGATAGTACATAACCAGGCATTGTTTAGTTCTGTTGTACATAGGGTCATTATGATTTGGAGCTAACTTATTGGTAGGAAACAGTGTAACAGTGCCTAATGATATTGGGCAGCTTTTCATGTTTTTGTCATTTAAATATTCTCTTTGTGTGTTGTTGTTATTATGTTGTTAGGTGCCATTGAGTCAAGTATAGCTCATAGCGACTCTGTGAACACCCAACCTGAAACTTGCCCTATCCTGTGCCATCTCATCATCTCCAACACATTACAACCCCATTGCTGAAGTCACTGTGTAAGTCCCATCTTGTTTGGGGATCTTCCTCTCCTTCGCTGATTCTCCAAATGATATTCTTTTCCAAGGAATAGTTTCACCTAGCTACATGTCTAGTATGAAATAGTTTCAACTAGCTAGTGTTTAGTATGAAAACCAAAGCTTCACCGTCTTTGCTTCCAAGGAACACTCTGGCTGTACTATACCAGTATTTGTTCTTTTGGCAGTCTGTGGAATATTCAGCCCTTTTCTCTAGCACCATAGCTCAGAGGCATCAGTTCTACTTCTGTCATCCTTATTCATTTTCCAGCTCTCTGAAACATTGATTGATTGATTGATTGATGCATGATGATTGAGAACACCATGGTCTGAATTAGACGAACCTTAGTTTTTAAACGGACATCATTGCTCCTCAGCATTCTGGAGAGGTCCTTGACAGTGGACTTATGTAATGCAGTACGTCTCTGATTTCCTCTTGACTGCTGGTATCAAGGGTATTGATGTTGATCTAAGCAAGATGAAATCATTGGCAGCTTCAATCCTTCATCTTGTTGACTGTTGGCTCCATAGTGAGGACTTTTGTTTTCTTGATGTTAAGATACAGTGCATAATGAAGGTAATAGTTCTTGATCTTTTATTGGGCTATTTGTCTTCTTTTGAATTTTGGTTGTTTATAAATTAATTCTTTTTTATTAGGCCCTTACTACATAAATTATTTCCTCACATTTTCTCCTAAGATTGTCTCATTGCTTTTTTCCTTGTAAATAAGAGGAAAAGTTGATAAGGTAAATACTGAATGATGTGGGGTTTTTTGTGTGTGTGAGCAACGTTCTCTTTTTCCTCTTATATATAAGGGGAACACTGCATGGTTCAAAATTGGGAGGGGCGTACGCCAGGGATGCATCCTATCTCCATACCTTTTCAACCTATATGCAGAACAGATTATCCGGGAGGCTGGGCTCTATGAGGAGAAATGTGGGGTC
>NW_006400284.1:218046-233459 GCF_000299155.1 Elephantulus edwardii
TTGGCACAGGACAGAGCGGAGTTTAGGGCTGTTGTACATAGGGTCGCTATGAGTCGCAAGCAACTTGACGGCACATAACAACAACAACAACAACATTTTAAAATTTGAAAATACATCATTCTGAATTTGTAATTTGATAGGGCTCCAGAGAACTATAATGTTACAATAATCATAATCATCCAAAATGTCATTGTGTTCGTGTTGGAACCAACACATAGCTTACCCTCTATTGGGATTCTAAGGTTGTAAAGTGTAGGGGAAACTGCCCATCTTTCTCCCTCAGAGCCTTTGATGAATTTAGGTTGTCGGAAAAGCTTCAACCTTTGGATTAGTAGTTCAAACTCTCCACAAACCACACCACTCTAGAGTTGAAATATATGAGTTAATCATGCATTGTTTCTTTTCCTTTATAAGTTGACAACTTAAGACATAGGATAGGAAATTATGACATGGAGGCCAAATATAGATCACAGCCTGTTTTAGTAAAGCTTGCAAGCTGAGACTACCTATTTTTGGTTGTTGAAAAATTCCGACTGGCCAATAAATTCAGAAAAATATGTCTTAGGGACTACATGGTGCCAGCAATCCCTAAAACACTTACTCTGTTGCACTTTACAAAATTTTTTATTGACTTTTGACTTAAAACAGATGGCTAAGAACCAAAAAAGAAAGTAACAACTGAACAAGTATTATACATAAGATCATAGTTTGAACTTTCTCTGCTGTAGTAGCTTGACTAACAGTGCCTGTGTGCTTGAACCTACTGTACTTACTTCCTGAGAAGACTGACTTAATCTCGTTTGTGATAATTCTTATTTTATATTTAAAGAATGCCTACCCTGGATGAGATGGATTGACTCAGTGCATGAGGTAATTGGGGTAGGTGTCTGAGGGACAAGAAAATTGGCTCAAGATAGAGCAGGGTTCAGAGCTGTTGCAGGACCATTATAAACCACAGGGGACTTGATGGCACATAACAACATAGTAACAAGGAGTTCTTGAGATACATAATTTTACTGCTCTATTTAAGAAACATTTCACAGAATATTTAAGAAACAGCATCCTACTCGCTCACACACGTACTTTGTGAAAGATTTGAAATGCCTAGTGATATTTGATTGAATTGACTCAGAATTTAGATAATAAGTTCTATTTTATTATGTAAATTAAAATTCAGTTTTTTAAAAATACCATGGTTTTTATATAAATTATAAATTTGTGAGCTCTAAGCGAACTAAATAAACTAAATTGTTTTATAAAGGAGTTTTTCAGTGTTCTTCGTTACCTTATTTCGCATTGGTGAATGATATTTGTTATTTAAATGTGCATTTTGCATGTATTTTCAGTCAATTTGCAAAGCCATTGCTATCAAATTCCTGTAACTTTAATGAGTATTATTCTTAATACTACATTAAAACTGCCTTTATTTTTATTATGTTCAGTGGAGACTTTTTTTATGCTTATTTCATGGAAATATAAACTTGAGTAAGCCACGTGGTGGGAGCTCTGGTGGCCTCATGGTAAGAAGCTGTGCTGTAGTCCATAACATGTGTTTCAGATCTGCCAGCTGCTCTACAAGAAAAGAGTGGATGATAGGCATTCTTCTCTCACGCAGTTTACAACCTCTGAAAACCTACTAGAGGGTCCAACTTAATGGCACACAACAAGAAAAAGTATTTGGGAACCTTTTGGTTTGCTTTGAAAGTAATTTTTGCATTAAACTATAACATTTTTAAATAGTTAACAAATTGTAAGTTTTGACTCATGAATTTTTTTTTTTTACAAAATGTGCTAGCACTTATGAGTAGAGCAAAACTAAACCCCTCGAGAAGCCCTTGTTCTACCTCCCAGTTTCTATATCCTTCCTCCAAGGAAAGTCACTACTCTGACTTCTAACACTAAATTTATTACATCTGTTTGATATTTTTATATCTGGAAATGTGTGCATCTTAAAATAGAATTTAAATATGTCTCTTGTTCTTTAGTGTGATCAAGTCAACTACTGCTCATAGGAAACCTGTGAGCAGTAGATAACCCTGTGTTGTGATCTCTCTAATGCTCAGTGTTTCTGTGGCAATCACCATGTCAGTCCATTGGAGGAGCTGCCTCTCTTTTGCTCACTCTTTACCTTTTCCAGCATGATGTCTTTCTCCAAGGATTGGTTCCTCCTGAAAATATGCCCAAAGCTGGTGAGATGAATTTCCACCTTCCTTGCCTTTCAGGAGCCCTGTGACTGCACTTCTTTCGAGACAGATTTATTTGCTCTTTTGGCAGTCCATAGTATAATCACTGCTCTTCACCAACACCATGATTCAAAGGCATCTGTCATCCTTATTCATTGTCTAACTTTCACATGCATAGGAAGCAATTAAAAAGATCATGGCTTGGATCAGGTGCACTTTAGTCTTTTACTGACAATTTCCTAGTGCAATACATCTTTTGATTTCTAGACTGGGGCTACCATGAGTGTTAATTGTGGATCCAGGTAAAATTAAATTATTGATAACTTCAGTCTTTCTCCATCTATTATGGTTGATCTAGTAGTGAGGATTTTTGTTTTCTTGATGTTAAGATGGAATCTGTATTGAAGGATGTATTCTTTCATCTTCTGCAACCAGTTCTTTAATTCTTCTTCACTTTGTGCAAACAAGATTGTGTCATCTAACACAAGTTGTTGAGGAATCTTCCTCCCATCTTGATGCCACATTTTTCATTATTTAGTCCACCTTATCAAATAATTTGCACAGCATACAAATTGAATAGGTATGGAGAAAGGATTCATGATTTTAAACTGTGCAACATTCCCTTGCTCTGTTTGAACCACTGCTTCTTGGCTTGTGTGTAATTTTCACATGAGCACAATTAAGTTCTCTAGGATTCTCATTCTTCTCAGTGTTAGCCATAATTTGTTATGATCCACAGAGTCAAATGCCTTGGCATAATCAATAAAACCCCAAGTGAATATTTTTCTTACACTCTCTGCTTTCAGCCAATATCCATCTGGCATGATGTCCCTTATGCCATGGACTATTCTGAATCCAGCTTGACTTTCTGGAAGTTCCCTGTAGATCATAATGTTTATCATGATTTTGTGAGTATTTTTTTGTTTGTTTCCTTGATGTTGAAGTATAATCCATACAGAATGCTGTAAGTGCTTAATGTCTTTTTTCATTTTACAAGATTGTGACATCTACATAGAGTTGCTTATTGTTGAGTCTTCGTGCATTCTTGTAATACTAATGATATTGTTTGGTGATTTCTATATTGTATTGAAATGGGGCGGAAACAATACTCATGTCTTTTAGATGGTTTAAAATCATGAAGGTGTGCATGAGGGTTATCACCTTTCTCTATGTATACAGTATTTATGTTGAGCAAATAATTGGAGAAATTGAACTGTATGAACAAGAATATGGCATCAGCACTACGAGAAGACTCATCTTCATCTGACTCAGTGCAGATGACACAGCCCTGTAAAATGAATAAAGATTTTAAGCACTTAACAGACTTCCATATAGATGATACCTCAACATCCAGAAATAAAAAAATGCTCACAACATCATGATAAAGACAGTATTTTAAAAGGAAATGGATTGACACTGTCAAGGACTTTCTTTTACTTGGATCCACAGTCAACACTGAAGGTGTGACAGTAGTCAAGAAATCAAAAGGCATAGTGCATTGGGAAGATCTGTAGTGGAGGACCTTTAAAGTGCTAAAGAGCAAGTTTGCAGACCAAATTGCAATACCCAGGCTATTGATTCCTGAGCATTTGGAAGTTGGACATTGAAAAAGGAAGATCACAGAAGAATATGGTTGAATTGTGGTTTTGGTGAAGTGTTGAACATGCCGGGGACTACCAAGAGAACAAACAAATCTGTCTTGAAGGAAGCACTCCTTAGGTGCAAAGACAGTGAAACTGTCTTATAAACTGGAGCATATTTTGAGGAGGGACCAATCTTCAGAGAAGAACACTGCTCTAAAAAAATACAGTCTATGACTCAAAGAGGTAGTTTGGCCACATAAATCAACGGTGGCCTTCAGCATGGCTGAGATTTGAGGACAGTGTAGGATGAGAAGGTTTTGCTCTGTTCCTAGGTCTCTGAGTCAGAGGTGCCCTTTTGGCACCTAACAACAACATGTGTTTGCTCAGCACCATGTTTGCGAAGTTTCTTTGTATTACTGCGTAAAGATATATTTTTGTTTCTTTTCATTGACATCTAATTTTTCAATGTGTGAAATGTTTTATTTATATAGTCTACTTTGAATAAAAAACCTGGTGGATTAGTGGTAAGAAGATAACACAGTTTGAATCTACCAGCAGTCTGAGAGAAAGATGCATAATCTCCTGTGAAATTTACTGCCTCTGAAAACCTGCTAGAGGTTCATTAATGATCAGTTCCAACTTGGTGGTACACAGCAATAACAGTTTGAAAGGACTTTTATGTTGTTTTCTAGTTTAGGGCTATTGTAAACCATGACGTTTTGAGCGCTTTTTAATATAATTTTTAGCACACATGTTTGTGTGTAGTTTAAGAGAATTTATTTCAAAATGTAAGTATATTCCTAGGAATAGAATTGCTAATCTACATGTGATCAGCTAGGGTAAACATGGACAGAATTTTTAAAAATGGAGTTCTGATTTGCATTCTGCTGATAGTATGTGAGAGTTTCAATGTCTTTAAGTCTTCCTGTAGTGATGCTGTCCTTTTCATTTTGGTAGATAAGCAGTGGTGCTCTCAAGTTAGAACTGACTTACAGCTGACCTTCCAGTGGGTTTTCAGAGAAAGTAAATTACATGGAAGGAGCTTGTTCATCTTTCTCCCCAGGAGCAACTACTGGATTTGAACTATGTGCCTTTATATTGGCAACGTAGCTTCATATCACTGAGCCACCAGAGCTCCCATGAGCAATTCTTGTGGTGGTGCCCTCGAGTCAGGTGCAACTCATAGAGATCCTGTGCACAGTAGCTTTGAACCCTGCTCTATCCTGAGCCAATCTCACTATCTCTGACACCCTTTTTATCCCAGTTACTGTCAGTCCATCTCACCCCTAGGTCTGCCTTACTGTGCTTACAAGCATTATATCCTTCTCCAAAGACTGGTCCCTTCTGGCTGCATGCCCAAAGTATGTGAGACAGAGCTTCAAAATCCTCACATCCAAGGAGCAGCTTGGTTTCATCCTCTCTAGGCAAGACCTCTTGTTCTCCTTGCATTCCATGGTATGTTCAGTACTCTTCTCCAGCACCACAACTCAAAAGCATCTATTCTTCTTCTGTCATCTTTGATCATTGTCCAACTCTCAGATGAATAGCAAGTAATAGTGAAGAACATGGCCTGGATCAGGCACACCTTAGTCTCTAGACTGACATTGTTGCTTCTTAGTATTCTGGAGAGGTCCCTGACAGCACATTTCCCTAATGCTATTCATCTTTTGATTTCCTGACTGCTGATGCCAAGAGTGTTGATTGTAGAGCCGAGCAAGATGAAATTTTTAACATTTTCAATCTCTTCTCCATCTATCATGGTGCTGCCAGTTGGTCCAGTGGTGAGAATCTTTTTTTTCCTGATGTTGAGTCTATGTTGAAGACTGGTGTATATATATTAATTTTCTGTTTCACTGATTTCTAAAAGAATGGATCACCTTTTTTTATTTTATTGTTCACTCTCTTATGTCTTACCTGTCCAGTCTATTTCCAGTTTTGTTTAATATTTGTTTTCTTTTTCTTCTTATTGACATTCTATATATATAACCTAATAAGAATATTATGTGCATCATGTCTTACTTAAACTGTGACTTGACTTTTCTTTTTACTGTCTTAATCTTTTTTAAAAAAATACAAGTAATATTTGGATGTTGTTCAATTTAAGAGTTGTTAGTTTGGTTTTCCCCATAATGGATAATGATTTTTATATTTTATTTAAGAAATTATTACTACAAGGTCATAAAGATATTTTCTTATACTTTTTTCCTAAAACTGCTACTGTTTAGCTCTCGTATTTAAACACCATAATCCATTTGGGGTTTATTTTTATGTTTGAAGTTTAGAAGTCAATATTTGTTATTTTCCAAAGAAATAATGGCTTTTGTTCATAGTCAAGGTCCTCAGCTTCTTTTATATTACTATTTCTAGGTCTAGGCCAATGGTTAGGTAAGACTGATAGGAGCACAAAAAGTCTATGATTGTTCTTGATTAAAAGGGAAATTGTTGACCTTATCTTTACATTGCTTTACAATTCAAAATATTGCTTAAAGGTACACATCATGACTGGAAAAGGTAGACTGTCAGAGAATAAAAGGAAGACCCTAAACAAAATGGATTGATACAGTGACTGTAGTAGTGGGTCTCCAGCATGTTGGAGCTATCAAGCATGAGATGGTTCAGGATGTTAACATGTGACACATGTTCACAGGTACTTGAGAATTTCAGTGGTAAAATGTCTTAGAAATAGTCTAATCCAAACCAGCAAATAGGTTAAGTTTATGCAAAACGGGTTTCATTGTATAGAGGCACTGAATATTATTGCTTAGACTTTTTCTCTGTGTATGTATATGTGCGATTTTTTTTTTTAGTGATTACAATACTTGAGTAAAATAATTTAAAAATAAAATGTGATAGTTAGAAGGGATAGGGAAGAGAAATAGGAGTAAAAGTTAATGAATAGATGAGTAGTATTAACTCTATATTAAGTAAAGGTATTGTAGTTAATTAATCAGTCCTAATAAAGGTTATAAAACAAAATCTAAATGAGTGAATGAAAAAATCAATATGCTGTGTAAACTTTCAGTCAAATAAAAATATTTTAAATAAATTTACAATTGTTATTTTTTTCTATTATTTTTATTGGTTTGTTTTATGTACATAGTGCTTAATATAATTATTCATATACATTATATTTCATATAGTTGATTATTATTGGTCCATACCTGGTTTTTCCAAGTCCATATTGAATCATTCCCATTCCTTAATGCCTCCATCTGCCTACTAACCTCTGCTATTCTAGTGATTTCCCTTCTTCCCCTTTCTTCCTTCTCCCTTTGCCTTTTGAACTTTTATATACATCTTGTTCAGTTATGCTTCTATTTTTACAATAATGATCTTTTGTATTTTTTGTCCTTCTAAGACAGAGTTCTTTCACTCATTGTAATGCTTCCTAGACTTTCCCATGCTATATAGTATTTTGTGAGATCATTGTTGGTGTGCTGCATAGTATTCCATTGTGTGAATGTACCACAATTACCAAAATCCATTTGTTTGTTGATGGGCATTTGGACTATTTCCACTTTCTTTTATGAATAACACTAAATACTGCTACCATGAACATAGATAATACATATCTCTTTTTACAAGGTCCTGAGTTCCTTGGGGTATATTTCTAGCAGTGGAATAGCTGGATCATATGAGATTTCTCTATTCAACTTTTTGAGGAATCGCCAAAATGCCTTCCATAGTGGTTGTACCATTTTACAGTCCCACCAGGAGTGTATGAGCATTCTGGTCTTTACATGTCCTCTCCAGCATTTATTGCTTGTTGTTCTGTCAAACTTTGCTTCTGCTACTGGGTGAGATAATACATCATTGTTTTGATTTGCCTATTTCATAGTCAGCGATTTTGAACATTTCTTCATGTGTCTATTGCCTATCGGAATGTCTTTGTTTGTGAAAAGTGTTTCCATGTTTTTTGCCCGTATTATTATTTTGTTATCAGTCTATCTTATGGAGGCCTTGTAGTATTCTATAAAATTTAGTTATGAGATCCTTGTCGGAAATATTATTGCCAAATGTTTTTTCCCACTGTATTGTGGAACGATTTTGATGTACGTGCGCGCTTGATTTTTAGTAGGTCTCATTTGTTGATTTCATCCTCTTCTGGTTGTACATTTCTGACTATTTGCAATCTTATTTATGCTGTAAGCAAGGGCTTCTCAGTTTGATCCCATTTTGTTTCTCATGATCCTTATGGCTTGGGGTTTTACCCCTAGGTCTGTCATCCACCTTGAATTGATTTTTGTGTATGGTGTGAGATGTGGATCCTGTTTCAGCTTTCAATAGGTAACTTGTCTAATTTTACAAGCACCACTATTGAAGAAATTGTAATTTCTCCTTTTGATAAAATTTGTTTGTTTCATGGACAGATGTGATTTAATCGAAGCTTATCGGGTTTGTTTCTGAATTCTTTCTGTGGCTGTCATTGTACCAATAACTTACTGTTTTGATTACTGGAGTGGTGTACCATGTGTTGAGAATAGAGAGTGCTATGCCTCCAGCTTGATTTGTGTGTGTGTGTGTGTGTGTGTGTGTGTGTGTAGTATGTTCCAATTGAGGTTCTTGTCTTTGAACTCCCTGAGTCTCTGTTCCATCTCATCTATTTTGCTTTTTTGTCCCTCTAGCATGTTATACGTGTGTTCTTTTGTACATAGGGTTTTCAGAGACCTGTTTCAGAAGTGATGTCCATTCCTTCTTCCTAGTCTGTTTTAATCTGAATGTTCAGATTTAGAGAAGTATCTAACAGAAAAAGTGAAAGATATATCCCTTATTGTGGGGTTAACCATTAGTATCAGTGTTGTCCCTGCCTTTGGCATAAGTATCTTTACCCAGTTATTTCCCTGCTCCACCATCCACCAGGATACCTATCCACTTCTACCCACTCCATTCAACATCTCCCATTGTCCAGCCCTTGATCGGATAGCTTACATCTGAAGCTTCCTTGGCTTCTGTGATTCCAAACACGCCAGCTACTGAAAGTTTCTTATGCTGTGACCAGTGTCTCTTAAGTTTAGTGGTAATGCTTCCCGGGTGAAGACGATGTGTCCTGTAGAACTGGTGTGTAGATAGGTCCGTGTGGTCTTGTGGACTTCATGGTTATGTTGGGTGGGGGGGGTAGGGGGGGCTAAGGTCCCTTGAGCTGTCCCACTTTTCTGCCTGTGAAGATTTCTTTCTGCCCCCTCTACACCATCCTGCAAAGTGGTCTTGAGGACTTCACAGTTACCTGAGCTCTGTGGGAGGATATCAAGGGTATCATCCAGGTAGAGTGCAAACACTTACTGCAAAGACAGAAGAGGAAGAAAAGACCAAAATGGATGTCAGAAGAGACTCTGAATATTGCACTGGAGCGCAGAGAAGCCAAAGCACAAGAAAGAATTCAAGGTACTAAAGAGAAGATTTCAAAAGGCAGCACGGGATGACAAAGTAAAATAGTATAATGAAATGTGCAAGGAGTTGGAGTCAGAAAATCAAAAGGGTCGAACTCGCTCAGCATTTCTTAATCTCAAGGAACTTAAGAACAAATTAAAACCTCGAGTTGCTATAATCAAGGATTCTTTAGGCAGAATATTAAATGATCCAGGAAGTATTAAAAGAAGATGGAAAGAATATGCTGAGTCACTGTATAGAAAGGAATTTGCAGACACAGAAGAATTTAATGAAACAACATATGAGCAAGAGCCTATGGTAATGAAGGAAGAAGTTCAGTCTTCTTTGAAGGAAATGGCAAAAAATAAGGCCCCAGGAATAGATGGTATACCAGTTAACATATTTCAGCTAACAGATGCTGCCCTGGATATGTTCACCAAGTTGTGCCAAGAAATCTGGAGAATAAACACTTGGCCAACTGACTATTTGTTCCTATTCCAAAGAAGGGTGACCCAACAGAATGTGGAAACTGTAGAACAGTATCATTGATTTCACATGCAAGCAAGATTTCCACTGAAGATTATCTAAAAACGACTGGAACAGCACATCAGCAGAGAAATGTCAGAAGCCCTTGCTGGGTTTAGAAGGGGTCATAGTACTAGGGATATTGTAGCTAATGTTAGATGAGTCTTAGCTGAAAGCAGGGAATACCAGTGGAATGTCTATCTCTGTTTCGTTGACTATGCAAAGGCGTTTGACTGTGTGGACCATAAACTGTAGCTGACTCTGAGAAGAATGGGAATCCCAGAACACTTGATCATGCTAATGTGAAACCTATACTTGGACCAAGCGGCAGTTGTCAGAAGAGAGAAAGGAAACACTGCATGGTTCAAAATTGGGAAGGGCGTACGACAGGGATGTGTCCTGTCTCCATAACTTTTCAACCTGTATGCAGAACAGGTTATCTGGGAGGCTGGGCTCTATGAGGAGAAATCTGGGGTCAGGATTGGTGGAAGATCTATCAACAATCTGCATTATGCAGATGACACAACCCTACTTGCTGAAACTGAGGAGGACCTGAAGCACTTGCTGCTGAGGGTCAAGGACTGCAGCCTCCAATATGGATTGAGGCTCAATGTCAAGAAGACAGAGATTCTCACCACTGGCCCAGTTAGCAGCATCAGGATGAATGGAGAAGAGATTGAAATTGTTCACAGCTTTAGTTTGCTTGGCACCACAATCAACACTCTTGGCACCAGTAGAAATTAAAAGACGTATTGCGACGGGAAAGTCTGCTGTTAGGGACTTTTCCAAAGTTCTGAAGAGCAGTGTTGTCTCTCTGGAGACGAAGGTGCGTCTGATACAGGCCGTGGTCTTTGCAATCACTTGTTATGCATCAGAGAGTTGGATAGTAACTAAGGAGGATAGAAGGAGAATTGATTCCTTTGAACTGTGGTGCTGGAGAAAAGTGTTGAGGGTACAATGGACTGCTAGGAAAACAAACAGATTCATCCTGGAGTGAGTTTAACCAGGCGGCTCCTTGGAGGCAAGGATTCTGAGGCTTCATCTAACATACTTTGGACATGTTGTAAGGAGGGACAGGTCTTTGGAGAGGGACATGATGCTTGGGCATGTGGAGGGACAGCACAGGAGAGAAATGCTCTTTATGAGGTGGATTGATTTAGTGACGGGGGTAATCGGGCTGGGTGTGTCGGAGACAGTGTGATTGGCACACGACAGAGAAGAGATTAGAGCTTTTGTACATAGGGTCACTATGAATTGCAAGTGACTGGACAGCATATAACAACAACAGCAACATGTTATACAAGTGTTCAGGTCTTTTGTTCATAGGGTCGCTATGAGTTGTCTACAACTCAACGGCACTCAACAACAACATAGAGCTCTGTTTGGCCTAGTGGACAGAAATTGATGCTAGCAAGCCAAAGGTGGGCAATTTTAATCTACGGCCCTCAGGCCTGGTTTTAATTGGTTTTGGTCAAACATTCTTCTAACTGGTATAGCACTGGTATGTCCATTTGCTGTACAGCGGTAACTCTTGGTTGCTTGTGATGCTAACCACTATGACTCTGATATATCAAATGTGATAATGTTTGGTGGAGCTTCCTAGTTAAAACAAGGTTGGAAGTAGGAGTGCCATCCACTTCCAAAATAGCTTGCCTCCAGAAACTCTATGAACTAGAAGGGATGAAAGTTATACAAGTGTTCATGTCTTTCCTTCATAGGGTCTCTGTGAGTCGTCTACAACTCGATGGCACTCAACAACAGCAGCAATATGTTGGAAGGGAAATCTGGTGGCCTAGTTGTAAGAAGCTGCCCTGCAGTCCTGAAGGGATGCAGTTTGAATCCACCGGAGAAGGATAGCCAATCTTCTCCTGTGTGATTAACTGTCTCTGAGAACCTTCCAGAGGGTCATCTGTGGATTGGTTCTGACTTGATGGCACACAGAACTGTGTTCAAAAGTTCTTTTATTTTGGGCTTGATATTCTGGATTGTATTTGGGTTTGTCTCTGTTCTTTGTAATACTCTGTTGGTTGTACCCTCAGTCTTGTGATTTTCATGTTTGACGTTACCTGCTGCTTTCTTGATGTTATGTGAAGATCTTCTATGTGAAGTAGTTTCTGTTGTATCTTTGTACGTTTTGTGAAGCTATTCATAAGTTGCAGACTTTTTTTTTTAATGCTCACTGGATCAATGTTTATTATTGTACTTAAAAGAGCATAACAGCTTTATTTGTAACAGCCTCAATCTGAAAATAACCCAAATGCCCAGCAAAAGATTAGTAGATACACAAAACATGATACACAAAAACAGTGGCATTATGCAATAATTGTCCTTTTGTGACTGAAATATTTCCCTTAGCATAATGTCCTCCAGGGTCACCCACTTTGAATAATATTGCATGAGTTCCTTGTTTTTCAATGCAGCATAGTTTTCCATTTTGTGAATATACCACAGCTTCTCTATCCATTCGTTTGTTGATGGGCAGTTGGGTTGTTTCCAACTCCTTGCTCTTGTGAACAAAGCCGCGATAAACATGGGTGTGCATGTATCTGCTTGGGTGGCAGTTATGGTCTCTTTAGGGTATATTCCCAGTAGTGGAATTGCTGGGTCACATGGTGTCTCTGTTTGCAACTTTTTGAGAAAATGCCACACCACCTTTCACAGTGGTTGCACCAGCAGACATTTAAAAAAAAATAATTTTTTATTTTATTCTGGTTTGCTTACAGAGTTCATATACATTGTTTTTTTACACAGATCTTTCCCATTTCCTTTACCCAACCCTCTCTCTACCCATAAAATTGGTGTTAACTGCTTACTCGTACATCTTCCTCAGCTGTGGCTGGTCAGGAGTGGGCTGCCCCCACCTTCACAGACAGAGGCCCAGGAAAGTGGCATGGATGTCTCAGTAGTTCTGTCCCCAAGTGTCAGTTGATGTTTGTGGCTGACTTGCATGTCTGTCTCCCCTCCCATGGCTGGTTGGGAGGGATTTGATCCCACAGTCATGCAGGGAAGTGACAAAGTCCAAACAGTTCAGTCCTCAAGTCTCAGTTGGTGGCCACCACTGACTTGTGTACCTGTCTCCTCTCCCATGACTCAGTATTTTATGTTTTAAGTATAAATATTTATAAACTTGTTATATAGGAGTCAGAATACATTTATGGGAAATATTCTTTGTGACTGAGGTTATTGTGATTGTGTAAATCACAGAAAAAAACAACTGAAATAGAAGTATGGTACATACATATTGGTAAAGTGTCCTGAAGAAAATCTCTTAAAACTTTTGAACTTTCTTTTTAGTACTGATTTCAGATTTTAAGATAGTTACTAATTTTATTCTTCTGCCTTCCCCATACTTTTCCCCTCAAATTATTTTAATCAAAGCCAGTTACAAAGACATGCAAGAAAGAGTGTAATAGGATTAAGTACTCAGTTTTTCATTACGAGATAATGTGGAGTTAGGACATTGTCTTCTAGTTGTGCTTTGTATTCTAGTTATTCTAAGACTTTAAGTTTTATCTTGTTTCATTTGTTGTTGATCTTTGTTGATGTCTGGGGAAGTTATGGTAGGAGAATAAGATTTACACAATCACAATGAAGCAGATAAAGAAGTTTATATCCAGTTCAGCTATATGCAAGTAAGAGGGCTGTAAAGTGTTAAATGTGTTAGATATCAGGGAATTCTGTATGAATCTTTATTGTAATCTTTTGCAAGTAAGAGATAACTAGGGAAGCTAATGCAATAAGATTTAACAAGCACTTCATATACTTAACTAGCCTACAAGAGATATGGAGGCAAAGAGGGAAGAATAATAATGTTTTTATCCACTTTTACCAGCACCATATCCCATGGACTGCCAAGAGAGCATATATGTCTGTCCTGGAGAAAGTGAAACCAGGATCCTCTGGGGGCACAGTTGGTGAAACTCTGTCTTTCATACTTTGAGCCCGTTATCAGGAGTGGCCAGTCCTTGGAGAAGGACATGGTGCTTAGAACAGTAGAGGATCATTACAAAAGAGGAAGACCATCATTGAGATAGATTAATACAGTAACTGTAGCAGTGGGTCAAGTATGTGGAGATGGTGAGGTTAGCTTTGGACAGGGTAAGGTTTAGAGCTGTTATTTGCAAGGTCACTTTGAGTTCTAATCAACTTAAGAGTACATAACAACAACAAATGCCAGTCAGACAACTCTGGTGGCATAGTCTGTAGAGAGTTGTGAAGCTCACTTCTCTGGAGGTTCAATCCATGGGCAGTCGCCTCCTTTGCCATGTATAGCCTCTGAAAACCAGGTGGAGGGTTAGAAAGAAGTCTGTTCTTACTTGAGGCAATAAGTAAGAGAGGTATGTTGATCAGACTTTTCACACCTCATTGAATAGATTTGTAATCTTTACTATTTATTCTGGTATCTATAGGTTAATTTGCTCCTTCCTCTCCCCCCCCCTTGCTACACACTATCATCTGAATTCTGATTGCATCAAGATTGTATTCTCTCCATACTGTTTAATCTGTATGCTGAGCAAATTATTCGAGGAGCTGGACTCTATGAAGAGGAATCTGGCATTGGGATTGGAGGGAGACTCATCAGTAACCTCCATTAAGCACACCCTTGCTTGCTGAAAAAGAGGACATGAAACACTTGTTGCAGAAGATGAAGAAATGCAGCCTTTGGTATGGATTGCATCTCAGTGTCAAGAACACTGGACCAATAGACAACATCATGATGGATGGAGAAGAGATTGAAACTGTCAACAACTTCATTTTATTTAGATCCACAATTAACACCCTTAGAACCTGCAATCAGGAAATAATGAGATGTATTGCACTCAGAAAATCTTCAGTAAGGGACCTCTCCAAATTATTGAGGGTCATAATGCCACTTTGAGGACTAAGGTGCGTCTGATTCAGGCCATAGTCTTTCTGATCACTTGCTATGCATCTGAGAGCTGGACAGTGAATAAAGTTGACAGAAGAATTAATGCGTTTGAACTGTGGTGTTAGAGAAGAGCATAGAACATCCCATGGACAGCCAAAAGAACAAACAAAAATATATGTTGGAGAGGGTGCAGCCAGAGTGCTCTTTGAAGGCAAGAATAATGAGTCTTTGCTCACATCCTTTGGGCATGTTGCTAGGAGGGGCTGTTCCTTGAAGAGAGACATGATCCTTGGAAGGGTTGCCTAGGTAGATTGATACAGGGACTGCTGCACTGGGCTCTTGTGTGTCAGGAAATGTTAAGATGGCACAGGATCAAACAGGGTTTAGATCTTTTGTTCATAAGTTCACTACAAGTAGTGCTTGACTAGATGACACCTAACAATAATAAATTTTCATTTGACGTTCTTCCTTGATTTTGTGCTTTTCAGTGGCTTAATTTCCTTGTTTAATTTCGTTATTTGTATGTTCTTTAGTTTTGCTTCTGCTTTTAATTTCTACAACTGCTCCTTTGTGATCAGACAAGGTCCTTTATGTAATTTCAGTCTTTTAAAATTTGTGGGCATTTGGTGTATTCTAGAAATATCCTTTCTATAAAATGCTTTCTTAATGTTTAACACAAAAGTCATATTTTACAACTTACGTTTACAACAGCTTATCTTCATAAAAACATTCAATATACAGATAAGAAGTAGCATAGCATAAACTCTATTGCTGTTTAATTTTTCCTTTCATAGCAAATACATTTTTTAAGAGGCATAAACGCAGGTTATATACTTGGATTTCACCTGATGGCATGCATAGGAATCAGATCAATTACATATGTGG
>NW_006400284.1:247605-248056 GCF_000299155.1 Elephantulus edwardii
CTCCTCTTTTAAATTCTGTGTCAGAAAGTTCCATGAGACTTTCTGGCTTCAGGGTGTCCACTGCTACTGTGTCGCCCTTTGTGAGTGACATCTTGCTTTGCTCTTGTGTATTGTGTGGGGTAGTTTGTTTTCTTCGAGACATTGGTATGCGTTCTTGATCTGAAGACAATGCTCTTGAGATCAGATGGGCAGCTACCGAACTTGTGTGTTTCTCTGAATTTCTGACTTCAGAAAAATGTTAGTTCAGCGCCTGCTAGGGCAATCTCTTTTTGCTAAGATGGGTCAGGGTGCTCCTGTTTAAAGGCAAGTTAATTGCCCAGACGTTTAGGTACTGGTGTTGAGCCAAATGGGGTGAGGCAGGGAAAGTGTTGGGTAATCGCAAGGCAGGTCAAACACTTTGGGAACCTTGCTCTAACCTCTGCTGTCTCAGTGTGCTCACAACTGGGGTCCT
>NW_006400284.1:248318-263973 GCF_000299155.1 Elephantulus edwardii
GTAAACACAGCCTAGATCCTACTGGCCTTTCTCCTGCCAGGTTAGTTCCACAACAGCTCGGCTTATAGCTCCAGTTGATGGCTCGATCTGTGGTGGTGCTCTGAGGTCACAGCGCTGTGGTGGGGGCTCATGTTTGTGGTTGTGGAGCTGCAAGGGGGGTGGGGGAAGGAGAGGAAAGCAAGGGACTAAGGGGGCCTAAGGAGCACAGGACTTGGATACTACCACCAAGAGGTAGGGGCGGGGCTTGGGCGCTGCTGGGGGTTTATGTAGCAGCACCCTGTGTGTTGGGAATCACACAGGTGCGGGCTGTACGGGGGTCACACAGTGGCGGGTAGTCTTCGCTCCTCTGGAGTTCCGCGGTGGGTGGCTGACTGTTGGTTTTCCCGGGTCTCTTCCCGGCCCCTCATGCATTATGTTTTATAAAATTAAATTACACTGTCTTTTCAGGTACCTGCCAATCATTCCATTTCCTTTACTCCCTCCCTCTACTCACCAAATTGTGCAACCTTCTCGTCTTACTCCTGTCGATTCTCACCCTTCTTCTTGTACCCTTTCCTGGTTTATGGCTCCATACATGTTTTATTAGTTATCCAATTTTTACAACAATGGTCCTCTGCAGTTTTTGTCCTTATGAGACTTGATTTTGTTCTCTCAGTGCAATGTTCTCTAGCCTCTCCCAAGTTTTGTATTGTTTTTATAAGTCATTGCTCCTGAGTGCTGCATAGTATTCCATTGTTTGACTGTACCACAATTTTTCAATCCATTTAGTGTGATTGGACATTTTGGCTGTTTTCCATGTTCTTGTGATGGTGACTAACACTGCTCTGTACACTGGTGTATACATTTCCATTTGTATCTTAGTTCTCATTTCCTTAGGGTATATTCCTAGTAGTGGAATATCTGGGTCATAAGGAGTTTTTAATGTTCAACTTTTTGAGGAAATGCCAAACTGTCTTCCAGAGTGGCTAATACCATTTTACAATCCTACCAAGTATATGAGACTTACCACCTCTTCACATCCTCTCCAACATTTACTGCTTGGTCCCCTGCTAACCTTTGCCACTGCTGCTGGGATAAGGTGGTATCTCATTGTGGTTTTGATTTGCTTCACTGTTATTGCCAGTGATTTTGAACATTGCTTTGTGTTTCTGTTGGTCATCCGATTGTCTTCTTCAGTGAAAGGTTTTTCCATATCTTTTGCCCATTTTGTAATTGGGTTATCAGTCTTTTTCTTCTGGAGGCCCAGGAGTATTCTGTAAACTTTTGTTATGAGACCCTTGTCTGAGAGGATATTGCTAGATGGCGTTGGTTTTTGTTTCCCCCCAGTGGGCAGGTTTTCTTTTCACCATGTTGGGAAAAGGTTTTGATGAGCACATGCTTGGGCAGAATGTTAAATGATCCAGGAAATACTAAAAGAAGATGGATAGAGTATACAGAGTCATTGTACCGAAAGTAATTGACAGACACAGAAGAATTTCATGAAACAGCGTATAAGCAAGAGCCTTTGGTGATGAAGGAAGAAGTTCAAGCTGCTTTGAAAGAATTGGTAAAAAATAAAGCCCTAGGAATTGATGGTATACCACTTGGCATATTTCAACTAACAGATTCTCCCCTAGATATACTCACCATGTTGTGTCAAGAAATGTGGAGGACAACCAGTTGGCCAATTAACTGAAAGAGATCTATATTTGTTACCATTCCAAAGAAAGGTGATTCAACAGAGTATAGAAATTATCAATAATAGCATTAATATCACATGCAAGCAAAATTCTGCTGAAGATTATCCAAAAACGAGTGGAACAGCACAACAAAGAACTGCCAGTAGTGTGTGCTGGGTTTAGAAGGGGTCGTGGTACTAAGGATATTGTAGCTAATGGTAGATAGATCTTGATTGAAAGCAGGGGTATCAGAGGATTGTCTATCTACGTTTCATTGACTCTGCAAAGACGTTTGACTGTGTGGATCACAACAAATTGTGGCTGACTCTGAGAAGAATGGGACTACTTGATCATGCTAATGCAAAACCTATACTTGGACCAGGAGGCAGTCATCAGAACAGAGCTAGAAAACAGTGCATGGTTCAAAATTGGGAAGGATGTATGCCAGGAATGTGTCCTATCTCCATACCTTTTCAATCTATATGCAGAACAGATTATCCCGGAGGCTGGGCTGTATGAGGAGAAATGTGGCATCAGGATTAGAGGAAGATTCATCAACAATCTGCATTATACAGATGACACAACTCTGCTTGCTGAAATTGAGGAGGACCTGAAGCACTTGCTGCATAGGGTCAAACACGGCAGCCTTCAATATGGATTGAGGCTCAATTTCAGGAAGAAAAAGATTCTCAACACTGGACCAATTGGCAGCATCAGAGACAAAGATTCTCAACACTGGACCAATTGGCAGCATCAGGATGGATGGTGAAGAGATTGAGATTGTTCACAGCTTCAGTTTGCTCAGTTCCATGGTCAACACTCTTGGCACCAGCGGCCCGAAATAAAAAAACGTATTGCGATGGGAAAGTCTGCTGTTAGGGACCTCTCTAGAGTACTGAAGAGCAAAGATGTCACTCTGGAGAATAAAGTGTGCCTGATACAGGCCAATCACTTGCTGTGTGTCAGAGAGCTGGACAATGACTAGGGATGATAAAAGGAGAATTGATGCCTTTGAGCTGTGTTGTTGTAGAAGAATATTGAATCTGCTTTGGACTGCTAAGGAAACTAACAGGTTCGTCCTGTTGTTGTGTTGTTATGTGCCGTCGAGTCGTTTCCGACTCATAGCGACCCTATGCACAACAGCCCTAAACCCTGCTCTATCCTGCGCCAACCGCACCACCTCTGACACACCCATCCTGATTACCCCAGTCACCGAATCAATCCATCTCATAGAGGGTCTTCCCCTCCTGCACTGTCCCTCCACCCTCCCAAGCATGATTTCCCTCTCCAAGGACCCGTCCCTTCTGGCAACATGTCCAAAGTATGTCAGACGAAGCCCCAGAATCCTTGCCTCCAAGGAGTAGCTTGGTTTAATCCTCTCCAAGATGAATCTGTTTGTTTTCCTGGCAGTCCATGGTACATTCAGTACCCTTCTCCAGCACCAGAGCTCAAAAGCATCCACTCTCCTTCTGTCCTCCCTAGTCATTGTCCAACTCTCTGATGCATAACAAGCAATTGCAAATACCATGGCCTGTATCAGGCACACCTTAGTCTCCAGAGAGACACTGTTGCTCCTGAGTACTTTAGAGAGGTCCCTAACAGCAGACTTTCCCATCGGGATACGCTTTTTGATTTCCTGACTGCTGGTGCCAAGAGTGTTGACTGTGGAGCCGAGCAAACTGAAGCTGTGAACACTCTCAATCTCTTCGTCATCCATCCTGACTCTGCCAATTGGTCCAGTGGTGAGAATCTGTCTTTTTGACATTGAGCCTCAGTCCATAGTGAAGGCTGCAGTCCTTGACCCTTTGCAGCAAGTGCATGAGGTCCTTCTCAGTTTCAGCAAGCAGGGTTGTGTCATCTGCATAATGCAGATTGTTAATAGATCTTCCACCAATCCTGATGCCACGATTCTCCTCATAGAGCCCAGCCTCTCAGATAATCTGCTCTGCATACATGTTGAAAAGGTATGGACACAGGATGCATCCCTGGTGTACACCCTTCCCAATTTTGAACCATGCAGTGTTACCCTGCTCTGTTCTGACCTACTGCCTCTTGGTCCAAGTATAGGTTTCGCATTCGCACAATTAAATGTTCTGGGATTCCCATTCTTCTCAGAGTCAGCCACAGTTTGTTATGATCCACACAGTCAAATGCCTTTGCATAATCAATGAAACACAGATAGACATTCTTCTGGTATTCCCTGCTTTCAGCCAAGATCCATCTAACATCATCAGCAATATCCCTAGTACCACGACCCCTTCTAAACCCAGCCTGGACTTCCGGCAGTTCTCTGCTGATGTGCTGTTCTAATCGTTTTTGGATAATCTTCAGTAAAATCTTGCTTGCATGTGAAATCAATGACACTGTTCTGTGGTTTCCACACTCAGTTGGGTCACCTTTCTTTGGAATGGGAATAAATATAGATCTCTTCCAGTCAGTTGGCCAAGTGGTTGTTCTCCAGATTGATGTGCTGTTCCAGTCCATTTGTTTCCTCACCTTTTCATCTCCAGGGTAATATATCATATGGTCATCCGACTCAAAATGTCCCATGCCAGTCCATCTCATCTCACCAATGCCTAGTATGTCCATATTTTTGCGTTCCATTTCTTCCTTAACAATATCTAATTTTCCTGCATTCATGGTTCTCACATTCCATGTCCCAATCACCAGTGTCTGCTTACAACTGTTCCTCTTCCTTTGTATTTCTGTACTTGAGAACTCAACCTCCTTTGCTGTTTCTGTTATCTAAATGTGTTCTGTTGTACACTTAACTTACCCTTTTTTTTTACTCACCTCTCCTTCCTTACTCATCCTTTTTAACCATCTATTATTAATTTTGTCTGTGTGCAAACCTTTCCTCAGCTTTTTTATATTAATGATCTTATATGGTAATTGCCCTTCTGTGAATGACATGTTACTTTGCATAGTTTGTTCTGTTTCTCCAATTCATGATCTTTTTTTTTTAATCTATTGTGTGAATCTACCAGATAATGTTTGTTAATGGGCACTTGGGTAGTTTTCGTTGGCTGTTGTAAATAATACTGTTATAAACGTGGATGTGCGCATGTCAGATGTGTCTCAGCTTTTCTTTTTTTGTGATGTATACCAAGTAATGGGATTGCTTGGGAACTCTGGTGGTCCTTTTGGGTAAGAAGTTTTGTTGTCCAACGGAAGGCAGGTGGTTCAGTATCATCATATGTTCCACACTAGAAAGATGGACAGACTTTCCCCATATGATGTACAGCCTCTGAAAACCCACTTAAGGTTAGCTGTGGATCACTTCCGACTCCACAGCAATGACTTTGACTTTTAAATAGCTAATGATCTTGTACATTTCTTCCTGGTAGGCCATCTGAATGTTTTCTTTGGTGAAGCATCTATTCATGTTCTCTTTTTTAATTTTTTGTTGTTGTTATTAGCTTATTTCTTCTGCCCATTTTATAAGTAGGTGATTTGTCTTTCTCTGTCATTCTCATTATCATCTCATTGCCATCAGATTCAAACCATAGCTGACTCTCCCGCAGAGCCTGCCAGCATAACGCCTTACCCACTTGAGCTCCCTAGCAATCTAACTTCTAGTTATATATCAAAAAGAAATAAAAGCTAAGGCACAACTGACATGAGTACACCCATGTTTATTAATGTGTTATTTACAATGACAAAAACAGAAACAACCCAAGTGTTCGTAAGCAGACAAATGGCTAAAGAAATGATGTAAATAGCACAAGAGCAGATGGCCCATCTTTGTCTCATTCAGTCGCGGTTTTTTTGTAAATTTTAGAGGTAAATCTTTGGTCAAACGGTTCATTGCCAACTTTTTTCCAGTCTGTAGGTTTTCTTTGTTGTACATAGGATTTAATTTCTAAAATATCTCCTAAAAATAATTTCATTTGTTTTCTGATTACAATCTGTTATATGTTTTTTATCAGTTATATTTTATAGTCTTTTTATACTTTTAGTTAGGACTCTTTAAGTTTGCCCCAGTTTTAACATTGATGATCTTTATTAAGTTTTACATCGAGGTTCTTGATCCATCTTGCATTATATTTTTATATATGGTGTGAAGGATGAATGTTATTTCGGTTGTCTCAACATAGATAGCTGGTTTTACTAGAACCATTGTTTAAAAAGTTGTCTTTCCCCCACCTAATGTGCTTTATCTTTTTGTCAAAGATCATTTCTCATGTTGTTGTAGTTATTCCGTAGGTACCACTTATGACTCATAACAAGTTTATAAACAACAAATCTGAGCCTTACCCTGTTCTGCACCATCCTTACCACTTCTGGTGTGTTTAAGCCCATTATTGCTATCACAGTTGTCAATCCATCTTGTTGAGGGTCACTGTGAGTTTCTTATTTCTCAGTTATATTCTGTTCGTCTATATGCTTGTTGCTATACCAATTCAATACCAAGCTGTTTTGGTTACATAGCTGTGTAGTTTTCTCAGATCAGGAAGTAGAAGGCTGCCTGCTTTGTTTTCCTTCTTCACTATCACTTTGCTTATCCAGTGTCTCTCTTTGAAAAATGATAATGTTATCTGGTTAGGATTGCATTGCATCTGTAGAAAGCTTTTGGTAGTGCTGTTTTTTTCATAGTGTTAAGTATTCCAGTCCATGAGCACAACGTGTTTTTTTTCCATTTATGTGATTCTTTGGGTTTTAGTTTATTGTAGTAATGTTTTATCATTTTTTTTCTTACCTTTTGCTTCTCTGGTTAGATTTATTCCTACCTCATTAATCTTACAGATGACAATTGTAATTGGCATTGCTTTCCATATTTATTTTTCAGAGTTCTCTTCATTATTCTAAAGGTATCCAACTGGCATTTGTATTTTGATCTTTTACCTTGCCACTTGGCTGAGTTGCTCAATTAGATCTCTGATATGCTCCAGTGAATTGTTAATAGTCACTGTGTCAGTGCATCTTGTTGAGGATCTTCTCTTTTTTTGACCCTCTGCCTTTCACAGCATGATGTCTTTTTCTAAGGACTCCTGACAGCATGGACAAAGTGTGTCCGTTGCACCATCCTTACCCTTTAAGCAGCACTCTAGTTGCCCTGTCTTCCAGACAGACTTGTCTTTTGAGTAGTTCATGGAATATTCAGTACGCTTCTCCAATACCATAATCAAAAGCATCAGTTCTTCTGTCATTCTTATTCATAGTCTAACTTCCAGATGCACAGAAGCAATTGAAAATACTACAGTGTCCCTTTTCAGCAGGAAGTAGCTAAGAGAATATGCTGTCCCATTTTCCTTATGAATCAGGGTGAAGTCTCTCTCAGGAAGGAGTGACAGGGAATGGCAAAGGACACACTGACAAAGGAGATTTATCAGAACTGGTTTTGACAAGCACTGTGGCGATGGGACAATTAAAACAGACTTTCAAGAAAAAAAAAAGAGGAACAAACTGGGGGTGGGTAGAGAAAATAGTGCAATAATGAATGAAAATCCACATTCTGTAAATGTTCATTACAATTAATAAAATAAAATTAAAAGAAAATACTACGGCTTGAATCAAGCATGCTCTGTTCTTTAAACTGACATTGTTCTTGAGCACTTTCAAGATGTCATTGACAACAAATTTTCATAATGTAACTAGATAAAAAATGTTTTTCTTCTACTTCTCTTACCATGGACTTTTATTTTGGATCCAAGTAAAATTAAATCCTTGACAACTTCATTGTTTTTTTTTTTTTTCCATCTGCCATATCTTGGCAAATAGGAGGAAGGGAGTTTTTTTAAAAGCTCTAGAGATGGTGAGGTTTTTAAAGAGTTCACTTATCAAATTAAAAAAGATCCTTATGTTTATTTATGGAAGGAGGGGAGGGATCACCTGGGATTGACTTTTTGTGGAAGACATTAGGGTAATAAAACATATACATGAGCTGGCTGTCACCACAAGTACTTTTTGGATCTTTTGGGGAGTATGTGCAGATGATCAAAGTGGATGAGCGTATGTGTGTTTCAGAATATCTCAGGAACATATTCCTGGCTTTGAAGATGGCAGTCTTTGGTAAGGGAGTTGACCAACATTACTGAAGGTACCCTTCCAAGATGACTGCTCTCTAAGAGGTTCTAAAAGGGTCACAGAAGGATGTTGAGTTAGATGTTTGGGAAAAACCACTGAAAGTTCTTAGCAAAGTTAAAGATTGTCAAGAGGGAAAATTTGGAGGGGCCAAGGCTGGTCATCCAAGTTGTCTTCCTGGGACTTGTGATACCAGCATTAACAGAATGCTGGCTTTCCTAATCTGAACAGGTGAGAATGCTTTAATTAAGCACATTATGTAAAGAGATAAAGGAGATGGGGAAATACAAAAGTCTGTGATTCAAAGCATACTAAATTATCATTAAAGTTTTCCTTCATTTTTATGAATAAAGTCATCCTTGATACAAGGTCAGAGGGCCCTATTACTTAAATTAACAGAAGGGAGCTGATGCCCAGCTCTAAATTGCAAGATGGAGAGGCAAAAACATGGCAGTTGTAAGGATTTAAATTTTTTACAGAGTTCTTCCTACAAGAGGAATGTCTATCTGTGTTTCATTGACTGTACAGAGGCTTTTGACTGTGTGGATCACAACAAACTGTGATTGACTCTGAGAAGAATGGGGAAACCAGAACATTTGATTGTACCCCAAGAGGCATTCATCAGAACAGAGCAAGGAGACACTGCATGGTTCAGAATTGGGAAGGGTGTCCACCAGGGATATAGTCTGTCTCCACACCTTTTCAGTCTGTATGCAGAATAGATCATCCAGGATGCTAGGCTATACAAGGAGGTATGTGACATCAGGATTGGAGGAAAATTCAATAAAAACCTGTGTTATTCAGATGACACAACCCTGCTTGCTGAAACTGAGGAGGACCTGAAGCACTTGCTGCAGGAGGTCAAACGCTGCAGCCTTCAATATGGATTGAAGCTTAACATCAAGAAAACAAAGATTCTCACCACTGGGCCAATTGGCAGCATAAGTATGGATGGTGAAGAGATTGAGATTTTTAACATTTTTAGTTTGCTTGGTTCCACAATCAACACTTTTGGTACCAGCAGCCAGGAAATCAAGAAGTGGATTGTATTGGGAAAGTCAGCTCTCAGGGACCTCTCCAGAGTACTGAAGAACAACGACATCAGGCTGGAGACTAAGGTGTGCCTGATCGGGCCATAGTCTTTGCAGTTGAGTGCTATGCGTTGGAGAGCTGAACAGTGACTAGGGAAGACAGAAAGATAATTGATGCCTTTGAGCTGTGGTGCTGGAGAAGAGTGTTAAATACACCATGGTCTGCTCGAAGGAGGGTGAAACAGGGCTGCTCCTTGGAGGCAAGGATTCTGAAGCTTTGTCTGACATATTTCAGACGTGTTGCAAGGGGGGACCAGTCCTTAGAGAGAGAGATCATGTTGGGGAGGGTGGAGGGACAGCGCAAGAGAAGAACACCCTCGATGAGATAGATCGATTCAGTGATTGGGGTAATGGGAGCAGGTGTGCCGGAGACAGTGAGGTTGGCACAGGATAGAGTAGGATTTAGGGCTATTATTCATTGCTATGACTTGCAAGCAACTTCGTACATAACAACAACAAACTAAAAGGACACTTCTCCTGGAACAAATATTAAAGAAATGCTAATAATATGCAAGTTCAAATTAAAGATATAGAAAGTCAAATCCAATCCACAAGAATCATAATTTGACATTGAGTCTGTCTCATCTGAATTTAAAAACTAACTCAGGAATGAGTTCGAGGCATTGGACACTAATGAACAAAGACCAAATGAGCTGTGCAAGAATATCAATAATATCATCCACAAAGAATGCTAAAGGTCATTACAAAGGCAAAGAAGAAAAGACTATAATGGATGTCAGAAGTGACTCTGAATATTGCACTAGAGTGCCACGAAGCCAAAACAAAGTAGTTAAGAAGCTGAATAGAACATTTCAGAGGGCAGGCAGCTCAGGAAGACAAAGGATAGTATAATGAAATGTGCAAAGAACTAGAGTTCAAAAACCGAAAGGGCCAAACTTGCTTGTCATTTCTTAAGCTGAAAGAAATAAAGAACAAATTCAAGCCTCAAATTGCAACACTTAAGGGTGCTGTGGGCAGAATATTGAATGATCCATGAAGCATTAAATGAAGATAGAAGGAAGATACAGAGTACTGTCTAAAAAAGAATTGGCTGACACAGAAGAATTTCAAGGAACAACATGTGATCCAGATGAAATTGTGACACAGGAGGAAGCTCAGGCTGCTCTGAAGTATTTGTCAAAAAATAAAGCCCCAGGAATTGATGGAATACCAGTTGACATATTTCAACACACAGATGCTGCCTTGGATATGCTCACCAGGTTGTGCGAAGAAATCTTGAGGACAACTAGCCAGTTGACTGGAAGAGAGCCATGTTTATTCCTATTAAAAAAAAAAAAGATGACCCAACAGCTTGTCGAAGTTATCGAACAATTTCACTAATATCACATGCTAGCACAATCCTACTGAAGATTATCCAGAAACGACTGGAACAGTACATTGACAGAGAACTACCAGAAAAACAAGCTTGGGTTTAGAAGGGATTGTGGCACTAGAGACATTATTGCCGATGTCAGATGGATCTTGGCAGAAAGCAAAGAGTACTGGAGGAATATCTATCTGTTTTATTGACTATGCAGAGGTATTTGACTGTGTGGATCACAACAACTTGTGGCTGATATTGAGGAGAATGGGAATCCCAGAACACTTGATGTGCTTATGCAAAACTTGTAGTTGTATCAGGAAGCAGTTCTCAGAACAGAGCAAGAAACTGAATTGTTCAAAATCAGGAAGGGAGGGTGTCAGGGATGTATCCTACTACGTACCTTTTCAATCTGTATGCACAGCAGATCATTCAGGAGACTGGGCTCTAATGAGTAGGAATGCAGCTTCAGGAGTGGAGGAAGACTCATCAACAACCTACTTTACGCAGATGAAACAACCTTGCTTGTTGAAATTGAGGAGGACCTGAAGCATTTGCTGCCTAAGGTCAAGGATTATAGTCTTCAATATGAATTGAAGCTCAGCATCAAGAAGACAAAGATCCTCACCACCTGGCCATTTGGCAGCACCATGATAGATGGCAGAGATTGAGGTTATTGACAGTTTTAGCTTGCTCAGCTCCACAATCAACACTCTTGGCACCAGCAGTCAGGAAATCAAAAGATTAATTGCCTTAGGCAAAATCTACTGTCAGAGACCACTCCAGAATACTGAGATGTAACGATGTCAGTGTAGAGACTTAAGATGCCCCTGATCCTGGCCATGGTCTTCGCAGTTACTTGCTATGCATCAAAGAGCTGGACAGTGACTAAGGATGACAGAGAAAGAATTGATGCCTTCAATTTGTGGTGCTCAAGAAGAGTCTTGTACATACCATGGACTGCCAAGGAAACAAATACATCTGTCTTGGAGAGGGTGAAACCAAGTTTCTCCTTGGAGGCTAGGATTTTGAAGCTCCATCTCACATACTTTGGACTTGTGGCTGGGTGAAACCAATCCTTGGAGAAGGACAGCATGCTCAAAAGAGTGGAAGGACAGCGCAGGAGATGAAGACTCTGGATGAGATGGATTGGTATAGTAACTAGGGCAATAGGGGTAGGTGTGTCAGAATCCGTGAGACTGGGACAGGACAGAGCAACTCGATGGTACATAACAACAACAGCTTTCTGTTGCTTTCTAGCTTGTTGGCATTCTCTCCTTTTTACTTGTGGGTTTCCCTATTCTTGGGAAATAAGGCAGTTTTCTGGCCTATCTGGCTCAATTCTCAACTTAATAAAAGTATTTCTGATATTATGACCCTATCCAAGAGGAGACTGATCTAATACCCAGTGGGTCTGAAGAGCAGTGATGTGGCTGAAATGCAGTGACGTCAGTGTTTTTTTTTCCGCCTTCCTCCAACTTCCTTTTTTTTTCTATAATTATATTTTTTTAATTTTCATAAACATTTACAGAGATTTTGGGCTTCCACTCATTCATTGTTGCACTATTCTCTCTACCCTCCTCCCAGTTTGTTCTTGTCCAAATGCCACAGTGCTTGTCAAAGCCAGTTCTGATTAATCTTCTTTGTCAGTGTATCCTTTGCCATTCCCTATCACTCCTCCCTGAGAGAGACTTCACCCTGAGTCATAAGGAAAAGGGGATGGCGTATTCTCTTAGCTACTTCCTGCTGAAAAGGGACGCTGTGGGTTTCAGGGTGAAGATCTTCTCTCACTACTCTAAAGGGCCCCTTTGGCAGTAGGAAACACATAGACTATTATGGAGATTGATTTTGGAATTTAGATGCACTCTTATTGATTGTGCTTGGCCGTACATGTTCATATCCTTGAAGATGTATCATGGGGGTGTTGCAACCTAGAAGACACAAATTTGACTAACAAGTTATAAGTACATGAGTCCAAAAATTATGGAAAAGTAAAAGAAAAGATTCTTTCATTGTTTTACAAACCCTCCCCCAGGTCCCCTCCACCATGTAGCCCTCGCTCTAGTCTCCTGTGATGACAGAAATACCCAGTTATATCTCTCTTTTAAACGGTTCTCTCCCTCCTCTGTTTCAGTGCAGTATACATTATTGAACCCATCTTACTCAGTCTCTCCCCAACCCCAAGGACAGTCCCATTCTACAACAGTGGCATCATGTAATATTTGTCCTTTTGTGACTGGGATATTTCACTCAGCATGATGTTCTCCAGAGTCAACCATTTTGAATAATATTGCATGAGTTCCTTGTTTTTTAATGCAGCATAGTATTCCATTGTGCGAATATACCACAGCTTCTCTAGCCATTCGTTTGTTGATGGGCACTTAGGTTGTTTCCAACTCCTTGCTATTGTGAACAAAGCTGCAATAAACATGGGTGTGCAGTGACGTCAGTTTTAAGACTCAGGTACACCTGATCCAAGCCAGTGTCTTCAATTCCTTGTTATGTTTCTGAAAGTTGGACAGTGACTAAAGATAACAGAAGAAGACTTGATATTTCTGAGTTGTGCTGGAGAAGAGACATATTTCTTTGGTTTTTTGCATGGACTTCCAAAAAACCAAAGAAATATGTCTTGGAGAAATTGCAGTTAGAGTGCTCCATATAGGTGAAGATGGTGAAGCTTTCTCTCACATACTTGGGGCATGTTGTGAGGAAGGGCCAGTCCTTGGAAAAAGACATCATATTTAGAGAGGTAGAAGGTCAGCGTAAGAGGAAAAGCATCAACAAGATGGATTGACACAGTGACTATAATAACAATGGGTTCAAGTATATGACAGATGGTGTGGATGGCACAGGACAGAGTATGGTTCATTCACATTTATTGTTTGTAGAGTCAGCAACAGTGAAATGTTGAGGGGAAACTTCCTGAAATAGCTATTTGAACAATTTAAAATCTCAAAGAGAAAAGCAATTTTAGTAGTCTCTGAACTCATCCTTATATTTTAGAATTTCTTCTATCCATTTCTTTCTCTTCTCCCCTCAGATCCTAGTGATCCTTAGGTTGATTTCTTGATTGTGACCATTTTTTTATTCGTTTCCTTCCTTTTCTTCATTCTTTACCCTTGTTTCTCTTAAGTTTTGATCAGCTCATTTACCATGTCCTGTTTACTTACTCAGTTTTCTGTGTTCTCATATCCCTTTTGCAACGCAGTTATTTTATTCCAGAATTCCAGTATTGGTGTTTGACTCATTTTTTGTACTTTATCTCTCCTTCTCGAGTTCCCTCCCCATCTCAGGTAGTTTGCTGTCTGTGTGTTCTTTGTATCTATTTTTTTAATTTAACCCCTCTATTTTTTTACATTTTTATTAATTGTTGAACATTTTCTTTCCTCACCCTTCTTACCCCCCCTCCAGTCCACTTTGCTATGTACCCCTTATTCCAGATTGTTGGTATGCATATAATACCTAAGTATATATTCCTTTCCGACTGTTCTTCCCCTTATCAGCAGTTATTAACATTTTTAAACTATTGACCAGTACTGTTTGAAATTTTTCCGTTTTTCCTATTAGTTTGGCCTCCATTGAACTGATCTCAGCTTTTTTATAATAGTCTTTTCTTTACATCATCTTCTCTTGTTTTCTTTGTAACTACTTTTTTGTATGCACACTCAAAGAGATGTAACAACAACAAATAAATTTGGGATAGAAAAACCTTAGCATTGAACATCAATGAAATAATAAAACATGACCCAACATGGGGACCCTTGAGGACATTATTCTGATGACTATCTCAGTCACAGAAAAAGAAATACTTTATAATACCACTGTTATAAAATACTAGAGACCTGAGGAGAGTTAGGGAAGGAAAGGGAAAAATTGGATGGATAATGAACACTGCATTAGATCAGATGAGGGGAAGAACTGTCTGAAAGAAAAATCAGTTATGCATTATATGTATGAGAACAGTCTTTGTAACTTTTTGTTAATTTGGGTCTTTTTCTGCGTTAATAACTTAGAATTTGTTTGAGTACTCACGAGACCTTGCAGAATACCATTTATGGAGGAAGCCTTCACTCCTTTGTGGCTTGGTCAGTGGAGAATTGTGCTGCTAACCCAGAGGCCACACATCTGTGGCAGTTTGAATTTACCAGTAGATCCTCAGATGTGATTTATAGCCTTGGAAATGTGTTTCAGAATCACCATGAGCCAGCACCCACTGAAAGCAGTGAGAGTTTTTTGTTTAGTGAAAGCCTTGTGTAGTTAACTGGCTTCACCCTTCCCCACATGCCAGTCTTTTCTCTGGGGAGGAGTTAAACAGTTTTTTGGTGATGGAAAACCCACTTCTGACTTATGGCTACCATTTCTTGGGTTTCCAAGGCTTTAAATCTTTAGGAGACTGTTCGTTTTCCTTCAGAGGAAAGCCAGTAAATGAACCATCAACTTTTCAGTTAGTATCACAACATTGAACCTGCTCCACTAAAAAGGCTTCTTGTTGGTAATGGAAGGGTTTGATAGAATTCTTTGGGATTTTGGTGTTTTGGAAAATTTTAAGTCTGTTGGGAATGTCTCTTAGAATCACATAATTTTATCCATTAATTTCCATTGGGTCCATTTTATCATGGAGCTTGTTGTTGTTGTTAAGTGCTGTTGAGTCATAGCGACTCATAATAACCCTATGAACAAAAGACCTGGACCCTGTACAACTTTCGTCCTTTCTCCAGGTTCATAGTGTTTCCAGATGCAAGCTATTACGAAGTGGATGCCACTCCTGCTTCCAAGCTTGTTTTAATCAGGGAGCTCCACCAAACACTGCCCACCATGGGTAACCAGTCTCACATTTCACACATCAGTGTCACATTGTTAAGCTTCACTGCAACCGCGAGTTACCTCTGTATAAACAAGTGGACATACCAGGGTTATACAACATAGAAGAATGTTTCACCAAAACCAGTTAAAGAGTGTCCTGAGTGCCGTGAATTAGAGGTACCCACCTTTTCTTGGAAGCATGACTTTCTGTCCACCAGGTCAACTGATCTCTCCCTGTGTTGTCGTGTTTGTTGCTAAGTGCCGTCTAGTTATAGGCAACTCATTATAAATGAAAGACCTGGACCCTGTACAACTTTCATCCTTTCTTCAGGTTCATAGGGTTCCCAGAGGCAAGCTATATACGGAAGTGGCTGCATTCCTGCTTCCAAGCTGGTTATAATTGAGGAACTCCACCAAACACTATCCACCGTGGGTAACCATTCTCACATTTGACACATTAGTGTCACAGTGTTCAGCTTCACAGTGTTGTTGTTGTTATGTGTTGTCGAGTCGCTTAGGACTCGTAGCGACCCTATTTACAACAGCCCTAAACCCTGCTCTATCCTGTGCCAATCGCACTGCCTCTGACACACCCATTCGGATTACCCCAGTCACAGAATCGATCCACCTCCTAGAGGGTCATCCCCTCCTGCACTGTCCCTCCACCCTCCCAAGCATGATGTCTCTCTCCAAGGACATGTCCCTCCTTACAACATGTCCAAAGTATGTCAGACGAAGCCCCAAAATCCTTGCCTCCA
>NW_006400284.1:264476-265108 GCF_000299155.1 Elephantulus edwardii
TTGTGCGTAGCTGTACATGTTCATATCCTTGAAGATGTATCATGGAAGTGTTGCAGCCTAGAAGACACAAATTTAACAAGTTAAAAGTACAGGAGTCAAAAATTAAAAACCATTAATATTCCAAGTAGAAGCTCTAATAGTGGCACAAATCAAGTTACAGAGAGAAGGTAGTTCTTACAATAAAAGGCCTATTGACTAGCACTTTGTCTATTATAGTATAAAGGTTAAGAACCACAAGATGTAGAGGCTCAACTATGTTATTTATTGTTCTTAAGTCCTGGACCAAATTCCATCTACAGCTGGGTTGTTTTACAACTCGGAAGTCCGTGTGCAAGGCAGAGGTGAAGTAAGGAACTGCTTATGAGGTTTTCTGGCCATTCCAACTACTAAGAAATAGTGAGAAGAGTTGGGACCTCAGAAGGCCTTTAGGACCAAATAGTAGGCTCTTGTGTCCAGGAGAAAACGAATATACTTAACAGTGATGTTAATGCTCACCCACAGCTCTTCTGGGAGGATCCAAATCATTGAAGCATCCTCCTTTGTTTTCAGCTGGGAGCTGGGGCCTGTAAGCCATGAGGACCTGATGTGGGCCACCCTTGGCCAAGTGTCCTTCAGATCCACACTTAAAGCAA
>NW_006400284.1:274271-275357 GCF_000299155.1 Elephantulus edwardii
GGCCAGTCCCAAAGTTCAGAGCTCGTGGGAGGGTGGGGGTTAGCCGGGTCGGGGAGGAGCAAGCGATACCTGAAGATGGGGGTCATGGTTTAGAGCTGCAGGGGTGTGTCCCGATTCAAGTGCACTCCCACTGTCCACTGCGTCTGCGCTCGGCTCCTTGGCCAGTCCCAAAGTTCAGAACTGATGGGTTGGGGGGCGCGAGCCGGGTCCGGGGGGGAGCAATGAGATACCTGAAGATGGGGGTCCTGGGTCCTGTAATTTTCTTTGAAAAGGTTCTTTGTACTTCTGGTTAAATTTATTCCCAAGTATTTAGTCTTGTGATTAGCTATTGTGAAAGCTATTGTTTTTCTTAGTTCCGGTTCTGTATTCTCTTTGTCAGTGTAGAGAAATTCATCTGATTTTTGTATGTTGATCTTCTATCCTGCTACTTTCCTAAATTGGTCCACTGTGTCCAATAGTTTTTTTGCTGAGTCTTTAAGGTTTTCTATGTATAACATCATGTCATCGGCATAGAGGGATAATTTTGTCTCCTCGTTGCCAATTTGGATACCTTTTATTCCCTTCTCTTGTCTTACTGCTCTCGCTAAGACTTCCAAAATAATATTGGATAATAGAGGTGATAGTGGGCATCTTTACCTAGTTCCTGTTCTTAAAGGGAATGCCTTTCACCTCTCTCCGTTGAGAATAATGTTGGCTCTTGGGTTTTCGTAAATACTTTTTACTATGTTGAAGAAATTCCCTTCTGATCGTATTTTGTTGAGTGTTTTAGTCTGGAAAGAGTGTTGAATTTTGTCAAAGGCCTTTTCTGCATCAATTGATAGGGTCATGTGTTTCTTTTACTTTGCTTTGTTAATGTGATGAATTACATTGTTTTCCTTATGTTGAACCACCCTTACATAGCTGTTATGAATCCCACTTTGTCATTGTTAATTACTTCTCTGATGTATCATTGGATTCTATTTGCCAGTATCTTATTCAGGATTTTTGCATCAATGTTCATGAGAGATATTGGCCAATAGTTTTCTATTTTGGTGGTGTCTTTTCCTGGCTTTGGTATCAAAGATATGTTTGCTTCATAGAATGAAT
>NW_006400284.1:276543-277951 GCF_000299155.1 Elephantulus edwardii
CTTCTTTATCTTTATTTTTCAGGTGCGTCTCTTGTAGACAACATATTGATGGATTTTGTTTTTTTATCCAATCTGCTACTCTCTTTCTCTTCAGTGGTGCATTTAAACCATTCACATTCAGTGTGACTATTGAGAAGGCTAGGTTTTATTGCTATCATTGTGTTGAGTTCTTTTTGGTGTTGTTGCTAGCTACTTTGTACCATGGAGCTTTCTGTGGTATGTCTGTAAGAAGGACATCTCTGAGTCCCTCCTGCAGTGCTGGTCTTGTTTTTACAAACTCTCTTAGGTTTTGCTTTTCTGGGAATATCTTGATCTGTCCTTCACATTTGATGGATAATTTTGCTGGGTATAGTATTCTTGGTTGACAGTTGTGTTCTTTGAGTGTTTGATATATGTCCTTCCACTCTCTTCTTGGCTGCATGGTTTCTGCTGAGAAATCGGCACTTAATCTTGTCTGTTCTCCCTTATAGGTTACTCTTTGTTTCTCCCTTGTTGCTTTCGGCATTCTCTCCTTATCTTTGGTTCTGGGAAATTTAACTATGATATGCCTTGATGTTTTTCTTTTGTGGTCTAATCTATATGGTTTTTGCTGAGCTCCCTTAATACATATTCTCTCATTCTTCATTATGCCTGGGAAGTTTTCCTATAGTAATTCTTCCACAACTTTTTCAGTGCTTTTACTTGCTTGTTCCTTTTTTGGGATTCCAGTAATATGCATTTTATTTGTCTTGATTGTGTCCCACCTTATTCTTAGGTTTTCTTCTTTTTCCTTCTTTTTTGAGTCTGCTTTTTGCTCTAGCAGATCAGTGGTGACAAATTTGTCTTCAGTTTCACTGATTCTGTGTTCCATCTCATCAGCTGTCCTCATATGTCCCTCCATCATGTTGACAGCCTCTGAAACATTTGACTTTGTCTTTTGAGTGGTGGATTCTCGTTTTTTCCAGTGCCGCTAATGCCTCATTTGTTTTCTCTGCAATGTTCAGCATTGTTTTTTTGAGCTCCTCCTGGTCTTTGCTTGTAGTGTCCTGTAAGTCATCAAGTTTGTGTTTTATCTATTGGATATATTCAGTCACTCCTCTTAAATTCTGTGTCAGAAAGTTCTATGAGACTTTCTGGCTTCAGGGAGACCACTGATACTGTGTCGCCCTTTGTCAGTGACATCTTGGTTTGCTCTTGTGTATTGTGTGGCATAGTTTGCTTTCTTTGAGACATTGATATGTCATTGATCTGAAGACAAACTCTTGAGATCTGTTGGGCACCTACAGAACTTGTGTTTTTCTCTGAATTTCTGACTTCACAGAAATGTCAGTTCAGAGCCTGCCAGGGCAGTCTCTTGCTGGTAAGACAGGTCAAGGTGCTCCCGATTAAAGGTAAGTTGATTGTCCAGACGTGTAGGCACTGGTGTGGA
>NW_006400284.1:278751-280652 GCF_000299155.1 Elephantulus edwardii
GTTTTCGGTGGCTGGCAGACTCATCAATTCTCCTTCTATACTTCCTAGTCATTGTCCAACTCTCTGGTGCATAACATAACAAGTGATTGCAAAGACCATGGCCTGTATCAGACGTACCTTAGTCTCCAGAGAGACACCATTGCTCTTGAGTACTTTAGAGAGGTCCCTAACAGCAGACTTTCCCATCACAGTATGTTGTTTGGTTTCCTGGCTGCTGGTGCCAAGAGTGTTGGCCGTGGAGCCGAGCAAACTGAAGCTTTGAACGGTCTCAGTATCTTCACCATTTATCCTGATGCTGCCATTTGGTCCATTGGTTAGAATTTTTGTCTTCTTGACATTGAACCTCAGTCCATACTGAAGGCTGCAGTCCTTGACCCTCTGCATCAAGTGTATGAGGTCCTCCTCAGTTTCAGCAAGCAGGGCTGTGTCATCTGCATAATGCAGATTATTAATAGATCTTCCACCAATCCTGACGCCACAGTTCTCATAGAGCCCAGCCTCACGGATAATCTGCTCTGCATAGAGGTTGAAAAGGTATGGAGATAGGACACATCCGTGACATACACTCTTCCCAATTTTGAACCATGCAGTGGGAACCTGCTCTGTTCTGAGCACTGTCTCTTGGCTAAGTATAGGTTTCGCATTAGCATGATTAAGTGTTCTGGAATTCCCATTCTTCTCAGAGTCAGCCACAGTTTGTTATGATCCACTCAGTCAAACGCCTTTGCATAATGAATGAAACATTGAAATACATTCATCTGCTATTTCCTGCTTTCAGTTAAAATCCATCTAACATCAGCTACAATATCCCTGGTACCATGACCCCTTCTAAACCCGGACCCCTTCTAAACCCGGCCTGGAGTGCTGGCCAGTTCTCTGCTGATGTGCTGTTCCAGTTGTTTTTGGATAATCTTCAGTAGAATCTTGCTTGCATGTGAAATCAGTGATACTGTTCTATAGTTTCCACAGTCTGTTGGGTCACCCTTCTTTGGAATGGAAACAAATATAGATCTTTTTCCAGTCAGTTGGCCAAGTGATTGTTCTCCAGATTGCTTGGCACAACTTGGTGAGCACATCTAGGGCAGCATCTTCAGCTGAAATACATCAATTGGTATACCTTCTATTCCTGGCGCCTTATTTTTTGCTATTTCTTTCAAAGCAGCTTGAACTTCTGCCTTCATCACCATAGGCTCTTGCTCAAATGGTATTTCATTAAATTCTGCTTTGTCTGCCAATTACTTTCAATACAATGACTCAGTATATTCCTTCCATCTTCTTTTAATACTTCCTGGATCATTTAATATTCTGCCTAAAGCATCCTTGATTATAGCAACTCTAGGTTTGAATTTGTTTTTCAGTTCCATTAGCAGTCCAAATCTCTATGCTGTTTTTCAGTCTTACTTGATTTGGGGCAAGGGGAGCACAGTGTCTAGTTTTGCTTAAAGCTAAGGGCTTTATATTTCAGTCAGTTATTAGCTATCGTGGAGTTCAAAGTCACAGAGCCTTCCTCATCCAGAGAAACAATTCCCAGTAAACAAGGAACTTACCTTTTTCCAAAGCAGTGCTAACTCAGGAAATGCGTCTCAGCATGAGTTTTACCCTTAGGTTTCACACAATGATGCTAGGCAGGGCTATGCAGTGTAAAACTGTGATTCTGATGGTCCAGCCCAGGGCACTAGCTAATTTGTATGACTGCAGAGAAATTAACATCCAAGGACAAACAAATGCAAATGGTTGGAGTTAACCAGTTACTATAAGATGAGACACGAAACAGTATGAAATGAAAAGGTTGGATTTATTAAGTTCTCAAGCTGCTTTGAAGGAAATGGCAAAAAATAAGGCTCCAGGAATAGATGGTATACCAATTGACATATTTCAGTTAACAGATGCTGCCCTGGATG
>NW_006400284.1:281485-284614 GCF_000299155.1 Elephantulus edwardii
TTTGCAATCACTTGTTATGCATCAGAGAGTTGGACAGTGACCAAGGAGGATAGAAGGAGAATTGATGCCTTTGAGCTGTGGTGCTGGAGAAGAGTATTGAGATTTCCATGGACTGTTAGGAAAACAGATTTGTCCTGGAAAGGGTTAAACCAGGTGGCTCCTTGGAGGCAAAGATTCTGAGGCTACGTCTAACATACTTTGGACATGTTGTGAGACGAGACCGGTCCTTGGAGAGGGACATTATGCTTGGGAGGGTGGAGGGACAGCTCAGGAGAAGAAGGCCCTCTATGAGGTGGATTGATTCGGTGACTGGGATAATTGGAATGGGAGTGCCAGAGACAGTGCAATTGGCACAAGACTGATCCGAGTTTAGGGCTGTTGTACATAGGGTCGCTATGAATCTCAAGCGACTCGATGGCACATAACAACAACAACAACAAGAAGAACATGTTCTATAATTTAAAAATTCTGAGCTATATCAACGCTCCTTTTCAGTTGTGAACCAGTAGGAAAGGAGTTGTGTTGCATATCACCGGATGCTTGGAGAGAGAAAGATGGACAGTGTCCTCCAGTGCAATTTGCCATCTAAAGACTTACTGGAAAATTAACTATGAGTTGATTCTAACTCAATGACCTATAACAATTAATAATAAAGGATGTTTTGAAGGAGAGGATCATGGTCCATTGTAAATTGGCTTGTGTAGGTGCAAGGAATTACAGGGTGGCAAGTGTTCTGTGCCATAAAGGTGTTTGTATAAAATCTTCTTTGCATACTTATACAGACTTTAAAGATATTAAATATTATCTATAACCAGGAGAAGACAAAGTAGATGAATGGGACCTTTAAGAATCAAATCCCTATGCACATCCAAAAACTTCTCCAACAGGGTGAAAAGGGAAACCACAGAGTTGGAAAAAGTATTTGGTAATGACATCTCAGATAAGGGACTTAAAGCTAGAATTTATAAAATACTTGAGCACCACAGCAAGATAAAGGTATAAATCCAGTTGAAAAATGGGCTCAGGATATGAACAGACACTTTGCCAAAGAAGACATTCAGATGGCTAACAAGCACATGACGAAATGTTCAAAGTCCCTAGGTCTAAGAGAGGTGCTAATCAAAACAACTATGACATATCATCGCATCCCAGTCAAAATATCAAAATTTACAGAACAGCAAGCAACAAATGCTGGTGAGGTTGTGGAGAAACTGAAATCCGTATTCACTGTTAGTGGAAGTGTAAAATGGTGCAACCACTGTTGAAGGCTGTATGGTGCTTTCTCAAAAAGTTGCAAATAGAGATACCATTTGACCCAGCACTTTCACTACTGGGAATATACCCCAAAGAGACCACAACTGACATCCAAGAAGATGTATGCACACCCATGTTTATTGCAGCTTTGTTCACAATAGCAAGGCTTGGAAACAACCCATAAACAAACGAATGGATAGAGAAGCTGTGGTATATTCACACAATGGAATACTACACTGCATTGAAAAACAATTATTCAAAATGGGTGACCCTGGAGGACATTATGTTGAGTGAAATATCTTGGTTACAAAAGGACAAATACTGCATGGTGCCACTGTTGTATAACAGGGCCGACATCAAGATTGGGTTAAATAATGTGTACTGCATTGCTACAGATGAGGGAGAAAATTGTTTAAAAGGGATATGTGATTGGATATTTTTGTTATGACAGGAGTCCAGAGCGAAGGCTGCGTAGTGGATTGAACCTGAGGGGAGGGATTGTAAAACAATGAAAGACTTTTTCTTTTACTTTTCCAAGGTGGGGGGCGGGTTGGGAGGGGAGAAAAGTGTAACAATGAATGAATGGAAATCCATAGTCTCTGTAAATTTTCATTGAAATTAATAATAAATTTTTAAAAGTACAACAGCCCTCAAGAAAAGTATATTAAATATTATGTTGTTCTGTGCCCTGTAGTGTGAACCAGCTCATAACTGGCCCTGTAGCAGGTTTTTAGAGGCAATAAATCACATTGGAGGAGATTGTCCATCCTTTTCCTGCAGAGTAGTTGTTAAATTTGAACACGTGTCATGAGATTGCAACATAGATTCTTAAGCACTAGGCCACCAAAACATTATTTAAAAAGAAAACACACACACACACACACACACACACACACACACACACACACACACACACACACACACACACATTTTTGTGAGATATATTTTAAAAGGCAGGGAAAGAATCATTGGGAACATGAGGTGTGAAGAATATTCCACAGAGGGAATACCTTGTGCTGAAGTTCCTAAGTTAAGAGAGACCTGATGTTGAAGGAAGTACACCTTTATGCCAGTGTGGCTTAGTGATTGATGGTAAGAGAGAGTGAAGACAAATAAGGCTAGATGGAGAAGTTAAGACTTGATAATCTATCTAGATTTATGATCGAGGCAGCTTTACTTTGCCTTTTTTTCTTTTCTTCTTTTTTTTTTTAATATCTTTTACCATCCACCCCACCCAACCTTCTATTTTATATTACCATGTCACTATTTCCTAAACTTGCCTGCTTTGATTCAACTTATAGTCTTCCTCCTTTGCATTTTCAAGGCTGTGAATCTTTATAGGAGCAAACTACTGATCTTTCTCTTGCAGAGTTGCAAATCTATTCAAAACTCACTCTTACAGTTAGCATTTGGATAAGATAAGCATTACTACACTTCATTGTATTCATTTAAAACCTGTACATGGACTAAAAAGCATTCATTGAAATAGAATGAGAGAATACTGCATGGTTTAAAATTAGGAAAAGTTACTGTACCCAGCAAAATTTTCCATCAAATATGTCGGCGAGATCAAGATATTCCCAGAAAAGCAAAACTTAAGAGAGTTTGTAAAAACAAGACCAGCACTACAGGAGAGACTCAGAGATGTCCTTCTTAAAGATACACCACAGAAAGCTCCGTGGTCCAAAGTAACTAGCAACAACACCAAAAAGAACTCAACACAATGATAGCAATAAAACCCAGCCTTTCAATAGTCACACTGAACGTGAATGGTTGAAATGCACCGATGAAGAGAAAGAGAGTAGCAGATTGGATAAAAAAACAAATCCATCAATATGTTGTCTACAAGAGACACACCTGAAAAATGAAGATAAA
>NW_006400284.1:290020-292272 GCF_000299155.1 Elephantulus edwardii
TCTGCCTCTGCCACCATCTTGGATCTCAGAACTGGCTTTGACAAGCACTGGCAATTGGACAATTAAAACAGACATTGGAGGGGGAAAGAAGAACGAACTGGGGATGAGGGTGGAGAAAACAGTGCAACCATGAATGAATGAAAACCCAAAATCTCTGTAAATGTTCATTAAAACTAATAAAATTTAATAAAAAAATAATGAAATAAAATTAGGAAAAGTGTGTGTCATGGTTGTAACCTTTTCCTATACCTATTTAATATGTATGCTGAACATACTGAGAAGCTGGACCATACAAAGAAAGAAGTGGCATAGTGATTGGAGTAACAGCCTATACTACTCAAATAACATACCCTTACTTGCAGAAAGTAAAGCCTTAACCAATTCCCAGAGAAGATTAAAAAGTACAGCCTCTCTATGGATTTCACCTCAACATGAAGAAAACAAAATTCTCATGGCTGGACCAATAGGCAACATCATGATAGACGGAGAAAAGATTGGAGTTGTCAAGGATTTAATTTTATTTGAATCTGCCACCAAACCCATGAAAGTAGCAGTCAAGCAGTCAAAAGATATACTGGACAAACTTGTTGACAAGAACCTCTTGAGAGTGTTTAAGAGCAAAGAGGTCCATTTAAGACTAAGGTGCACCTCACTCAAATCATAGGTTTTTAATTTCCTTTATGTTCAACTGAAAATTGGGCGGTGAAAATGGAAGATTGAAGAATTGATGAATTGTGGTGTGGAGGAAGAATATTGAACATGCAGTTTACTGCCAAAAGAACACACCGTTCTCTCTTGCAGGAAGTAAAATCAGGATGCTCCTTAGAGGCAAGGTTGGAGAAATTTCATCTCACATACTGCAGGCATGTTTCAGGAATCATCAATGCTTGGAAAAATGGAGGATCAGAGAAGGAGAAGACCACAAAGAAATGGGTTGACACAGTTACTTCTGAAGTGGGTGTCAGCTTGGCAAAGATTGTGAGGATGCTGTGGCATAGGGCAAGGTTTCAATCTTTGTTCGTAGTCTCTATGAGCTGTAGTTGACTTCAAGATACCTTACAAGAACAAAACACCAGTACTGCTGCTCACGTCTGCTGTTTGGGGATTTGACTTTATCTAGGAGTTTTTATGGTTCTCCTTTTCCCATCCCACAACTTTCTGTTCTGCTCCATTCAGACCTCTTTACTTGCTAACCTTTTTTTGGTCTTGTTGGACTTGCCTGTTTGAGGTATTTATATAAAGAGCCCTGGTGGCCTCATAGTCAGTAGTGAATAGGGATTTGCAGTGCTATCTCCAGAGACTGTACCTGTGTACCTCTTAGGAGTTGTAACCCACCAGTGACTTTTCAGGAAAAAGATTACAGTCTTCTGGAAAACCCACTGGAGGGTCAACTTTGATGGTTCTGACTTGACAGCTAGAAATTTGAGGTATGACATATAAATGAAATCATACTTTAGTTATTTATTTGTGTTTGCCTTATTTCATTTAGCATGATGTTTCAAGATTCTTCTCTACAGTGGCATGTATCAGAACTGCTTATTTAAATCTATAGATCATATTTTGCTGATGAACACTTGGGTTTTCACCTGTTGGCTATTGTGATTAATGCTTTGTTGAGCATGTATACATACAAGTGTTTCAATTACTGCTTTTGGGTCTTTTGGCTACATACCTAGGAGTAGAATCACAAAGTTATTGGTAATTCTGTTTTTGGTTTTGTTTTGGGTTTTTTTAGGAAGCACCAAATTGTTTACCACCGCAATTGCACTATTTTTTACATTCCCGCTGACAATGTACAAATATTTCTTTACATCCTTATCAAAACTTGCCATTTTCTTGTTTTTTTTTCGCTTTTAATTATTAGTATCCTGTCAGGTGTAAAATGGCATCTCATAATTTTTTTTCATTTGACTGCTGATGTTGAGCATGTGTTGGTATTATTGGTCATTAATGTATCTACTTTGGAAAGTGTCTATTCAAATACTATGAACATTTTTTAATTGGCTGGTGGTCTAGTGGATAAGGAGTTGCTCGGCTAACTGAAAGACGTGGTTCACATCCATCAGCTGCTCTGCAGGAGAATGGTGGACAGTATCCTCCCGTGTAATTGATAGCCTTTGAAAACCCACTGAAGGATCTGCCATGAGTCAGCTCCAACTTGACCGAATCAATCCATCTCATAGAGGGTCTTCCCCTCCTGCGCTGTCCCTCCACCCTCCCAAGCATGATGTCCCTCTCCAAGGACCCGTCCC
>NW_006400284.1:296457-297780 GCF_000299155.1 Elephantulus edwardii
TAGAAGAATGTTTGACCAAAAGCACGAGGGCCCAGCCAAATTTAAGAACCATGGCAAGGTTCAAACTACATAAGCTCCATTATTCCACATTCTTCCATAATCAAGCAATCTCATTGGCTGTTACCATCCAGAAACACCCATCTGGAAGCACTGCACTGCCTCCCAAATATCCTCCTATTCTGATGCCACGTATTTCTTCATATAGTCCAACTTCTTGGATGATTTGTTCAGTATATAGACTGAGTACACTGAGGAAAGGATAAAGTATTAATGCATATCTTTTTTTATTTTCATCCATTGTATATTCCCTTTCTCTGTTTGTAAAACAGCTTCTTGATCTAGGTATAGGTTTCATATTGTTGATTACATCAGGTAGTGCACAACTCATAGCAACTCCATGAACATAAGACCTGAGGCTTTCCACAACTCTAGTTTCTCCAAGTTTATTGATTTACCAGAGACATATGGTTTAAGAAGTGGATGTCACTTCTGCTTCCCAGCCTCTTAAAACTGGGAGCTCCACTAAACACTGTCCACTATGGCCAGCCATTATGGCTTTTGAGAACCTAATGGTAAAAGGTTGAGCATCACAGCAAACCCAGATTACCTCAGCACAGCAAATTGACAGAAGACTGCTGTATGATTTAGAAGAATGTTCCAGAAAATATAGTATCAAAGGATTAAAAGATAATCCCTCAGACCTGATTTAAAAAAAAAATATAAATAAATGGGGGGGGTGGGCACTCCAGAAGGTTTTGTTGACTCAAACCAGAGGCTTTAATAATAATTTTTTAAAAAAATAAGATTCTGCAATGACCCTCAACCAAAACAAGAGAGCTCGTCTTATAGAGTCCAGTCACTTCACCCAGTTTCCAAAATGGAGACAAGGGCTTTGCTTTAAAAGACAAGTTTCTTCCTGGAAGTCTTATTGACTCTAAACAAGAGGCTTAAATAAAGAAACAATATACATAGACCCTCAACCAAAACAAGAGTGCCGTCCTACAGAGTGTAGCCAATGAAAGAACAAAATGGAAGTAAAGGGCTTGGCAGTGTATATTGGTTTTGTTAAGTACCATCTATTACTGAACCCATAAACAAAAGACTTTAATCTTGTTCTATAACTATTGTCCTTTCTCTAAGTTCATAGAGATTCTTCAGGCATGTTTAGGAAGTGGATGCTACTCCTGCTTCCAAACGTGTCTTAAGTCTGTTAGCTAATAAGATATTGTCAACCATGTGTAACCATTATGGCAATTGACAGACCAGTGGCACAATGTTCAGTATTGCAGCAGTCCAGTTACCTCAGTACAGAGAAATGACAGA
>NW_006400284.1:300350-312279 GCF_000299155.1 Elephantulus edwardii
GTACCATGGACTGCTAGGAAAACAAACAGATTCATCCTGGGTCAAACCAGGCTGCTCCTTGGAGGCAAGGATTCTAAGGCTTTGTCTGACATACTTTGGACATGTTGCAAGGAGGGACAGGTCCTTGGAGAGGGACAGCGCAGGAGGGGAAGACCCCCTCTGAGGTGGATTGATTGAGTGGTTGGGGTAATCAGGATGGGTGTGTCAGAGGTGATGCGATTGGCACAGGACAGAGCAGAGTTTAGGGCTGTTGTACATAGGGTCGCTATGAGTCGCAAGCGACTCAACGGCACATAACAACAAGAGCAACAACACATAAATTCAATTCCTTTTAGTATAATGACTCTCTATACTCTTTCCATCTTCTTTTAATACTTCCTGGATAATTTAATATTCTGCCCAGAGCATCCTTAAGTATTGCAACTTGAGGCTTGAATTTGTTCTTTAGTTCCTTGAGCTTTTGAAATGCTGAGCAAGTTCTGTGCTTTTCATTTTCTGACTCTAGCTCTTTGCATGGTTCATTATAATGCTTTAGTGTCCTTTGAAATCTTCTGTTCAGCTCCTTAATATCTTGTTTTCTTCCCTTTGCTTTGGCTTCCTGGTGCTCTAGTGAAATATTCATAGTGTCTTCTGACATCCATATTCGTCTAAGAGATTATCCAGGAGGCTGCACTTCAGGACAATTGTGGCATCAGGTTTGAAGGTAGACTCATCAACATTCTGCATTATGCAAATGACACAATCCTGCTTGCTGAAACAGGAGGACCTGAAGCTCTTGTTACAGAAGGTCAAGGACTGTAGCCTTCAATATGGATTGAAGCTCAATATCAAGAAAACAGAGATTGTCACCACTGGTGCAATTGGCAGCATCATGATAGATGCTGAAGTGGTTGAGATTGTTAACAGCTTTAGTTTACTTGGCTCCACAATCAAAACTCTTTGCATTGGGAAAGTCAGAGACCTCTCCAGAGTACTGAAGAGCAATGATACCACTCTGGAGACTTAAGGTGCGTCTGATACAGGCCATGGTCTTTGCAGTCATTTGCTATGTGTCAGAGAGCTGTACAAGGGTAGAAGGGGTGCTAGAAGGAGAATTGATGCCCTTGAGCAGTGGTATTGGTATAGAGTATTGGATATACTGTGCACTGCTAAGAGCACAAACAAGCTTGTCCTGGAGAGGAACCTGCTCCTTGGAGGCAAAGATTCTGAGGCTCTGTCTAACATACTTTGGACATGTTGTAAAGAGGGGCCGGTCCTTGGAGAGGGGGACATCATGCTTGGTAGGGTGGAGGGACAGCACAGGAGGGTAAGGCCCTCTATGAGGTAGATTGATTCAGTGACTGGGGTAATGGGAGTAGGTGTGTTGAAGACAATGAGATTGGCACAGGATAGAGCAGGGTTTAAGGCTGTTGTTGTACATAGGGTCACGATGAGTCACAGTCAGCTCGACAGCACATTAAAACAAGTCATTGATCCATTTTGAATTAATACTTCCATATAGTCTGAGATGTAAGACCGCTTTCATTCTTTTATGTAAACTGTGTATCACTGATGATCTTGACAAGAATATTCTTAGTCAAGTATGAAGAAAGGTAATCTAACCTTGGGGGTTAAGGAGACCAACAGAGATAAAACAGTAATTACAGATAATCTTTTCAAACATTTTCACTCTGGAATGGAACAAAGAGAACAGGTGATAACTATGAAGTTGCAACTTAAAAAAACAAACCACTTAAGTTTCCAACAGTTTTCAACTACTTTCTTGAACGTACAGGAACAATTTCACCTAGGTATAAGAGATTTGTCCCTACTTCAGGCTATGTCAAGCAAATTTACTAACACAAGGAAAACAGAGAAATTAACTAACAATAATTAATGGACCATGAAATACAAAAAGGAAATGCAGGATATGAAAATAGATAACAACATGGTCAGCAAAATGACTTGGTAAATATGACAAGGTGAAAGAATTACTGGAGAAGTAATAAGAAAATAGGAGAGCTAGCCAAAAGGAAGTCAAAGAGTAGAATGCATAAAATATTGGTGAAGTATCCAGAACTGAGACTAGTGCAATGGAAGGAGATCTCCTGTCTTTCCCTGAGGAGCCACTTATACCCCTGTTGCAGGCCTTGGAGTAGAAGCACAGAATATATCTTTGAGGGTTTTGTTGGGTTTCTTTTGCTTTCTTCCACCTTTTAGGGTTTTGAAGCATGGTGAATATACTATTTAAAAACAAACAATTATATTTGGGATGCTTTCAGGTGATACTTTTCTGTTAGAGAAAGAAATATTTCAAGAGTAATTTGAGGTCATTGCTGATCCTCAATGATTAATTTCAGCGGGTATGATAGAGGAAAGAGAGAAGTATTAGTTTAGATGTATACATAGAGTAAGATTTGAACTCATGATGGGTAACAATTTGAAGCTGAATAAAAGACCACATGCAACACAATGCCTTTTGTTTCTTTGCCTTCTACAGTGATGTGGTGGCTAACACAGCTTTGTCAGGGTGACTGCCATGGAGTTAGTAGCACTGAATCTCTAGTTCTGTAAATTTTAATGGGAAGAACTGACTGTTTTTTGCTGTGGAGAAGCTGGGGGATTCAAGCCTTTTGGGTTAGCATAACACATAATGCACTATGTCACAAGTGCCCCTTGGAGTTAAGAACAAACTGGGAGAAAGAGGAAATTTCAGGAAAAAGAAGAGCAGTTAAACCAAAGATTTGACCTATTAGATTTGTGTGTTTATCTGTGTTCCGGAGACTTTAGCCAAAGAATCTCTTCTAATTGTTGCATTTTGTTTTTCTACTAATATATTCTAAACTCTTGTTTTATTTTTTTTCTCCATGCAGTACAGTACAGTCAAGGCCCACACTGTAATCCAGAATACCACTCTAATTGATACAATACATAGGGGGATTTATTGTTCTGACTAATCTGTTTTTCTTTAGATTTTTAAATATCTTAATGTATTAGTCACTACAGCTCTTTGGATACCTAAAATGTGTAGGATAGTAGTCCAGGGGCAGTCTGAGGGGAAAAAGGAGGTTTGGAATAATTTCCTTTTTGAGAGTCTTATGTTTTTAATTAAAAAAACTACTTTTTTTGTTTTTTAAACTGTCTAGGTCACTTTTACAAAGAGAAAGTTTGGATTAATGAAGAAAGCCTATGAACTTAGTGTGCTCTGTGACTGTGAAATAGCACTCATCATTTTCAACAGCTCTAACAAACTGTTTCAGTATGCCAGCACTGATATGGACAAAGTTCTTCTCAAGTACACAGAATATAATGAACCTCATGAAAGCAGAACCAACTCGGATATTGTTGAGGTAACACATCTATCTAGTATTGCCTAAATTACACGTCATAATAAAACCTGCCATTTTAAATCATAACTTTAGCTGTCAGGTTGCTTTTTTATGCCCAATAGTAATATCTTTTTCTCACTTCTGAGTGAAAAGAAGGATCTAATTACTGTTATATAACAACATATTAAAAAAACATTTATTTATTAAAATGAAACAGTTTACTGTTGGCACCAATATAATGCAACATTTCTTCTGTGATTATTTTGCATTAATTTTAAGTTCCACTGCATTAAGTCAAAAAAGAACTATAAGTTGTCTTTAATAAGGTTGACAAACCGATGTTCTACCTAGAGCCATAATAGAAGACAAACTCCTCCTTAATCTTAACTACTGTGTTCTTTCATTGCAGCCATTGTTCTTGGCCCCAGATATTGAGGGTACTTCTTACAACCTAAAGCTTACTTCCATAGAGAATATGAAGAATATAGCCTGATTTAACTCTCACAGCATTTTCAAAGTACCTCAGTCTTCATCTCTCTTATGGTCAGCAAAGTGTAAGAGAGCAAATCCCAAACAATTTTTAGTCTTCTATTGTACAGTGTGCTTTGCTTTAGTATGAAGGAAATTTTTCTAACTCCATGTCAGTCAGGTTTGATGTTTTCTTTAATATGACATTTCTTAAGACTTGCGTTAATGTAAATCTACAAATATGTCTCTAGGAAATTTTGAGGTATATAAATCTAGTAGGAGATACATTAGATTTTAAGAATTTAATGGCAGATTAAATGAGAAAGCTTAATTCCTCTTTATTATATATTAAAGTCTTAGCGAGTCAACTTTAATCATAAGATGTGGTTGTTAAGCTTTTAAAGTGATGCTTTTATTCATATGTGAAGATAATGCCGCTACATCTTCACTCATAGTGCATGCTTATTTGAGTTCTTTTTACCTGTAATTGTAGTGGCTTGTACTGATGGATATGCAAGGGTAGTTGTAAACAAAAACTCAGTGTATAGATTAACGCTAATGAGTAGCATTTTTACTTCCTATGAGCACTTTCCTGTGAGGTACTTTATAAGTGCTTTGCACTTAATTATCTTGTTTTCAGTCCGTTTAAAAATACTGTTAAAATGGTTTTTCCTTTTTATTTAATTTCCTTTAAAAACCTGACAGTTGTTTTATTGGAAACAAAGTGTGGATAGCCATTTGTTCATTTGGCACAAATATTTGAGGACCTCTTGTGTACCGTGCACTCTAGGGTGATGCTAAGATAATAGAAAGTTCTAAGTCATAGCACAAGAATGTTCTTACCACCCATAGGTTTGTGAACCACTGAGATACCCTTTCAGTGGGTTGTGAGTTCTGCTGATAAACATACTTGTACTGTCTACACCATAAGCAGGTATATATATTACCTCTATAGAATTAGTAAGTTTTCTAAGAGCAGTATAAAAATGCTAAAAAGGCAAAACAAAAAAGTTGTTAGCACTTTAATGCTGTTTTTATAAATAAAAAGAAATTGACATAGTACACACATTTATGTATTTGAATTTAGTTTAACCTATTAGAAATCAATCTATGGAATGTTGCTTTATGTTTACTGTTTCCTGCTACCTACCTACTACTTTTTTCTTTTTAAACAAAATAGCCTAAAAATTGACCTTTCATTTTAAAATTTAACCAGCTTTCACATTTTTAATTGATGTTGTTGCGTACCATTTAGTTGGAACCAACCCTACAACAAGTTCTCAGAGAAAGAGCTTGCCCATCTTTTCTTCAGTGTAGCAACAGGTAGATTCGAACCACGTACCTTTACTTTGGTTGCACAATTCATTACTATTAAGACATTAGCGTTGATAAAACTTTTACAATTTCTTATATATAACTTAGAGATTTTCCTACTCTATTACAAGATGAATGTACATCCTACAATTAAGAAAGCCAAATACAAATGATAAAAATGGAAACTTTACAGAATTAGTAGGTTACGGGATCATTGTTAGAGTAAGCTTTTATTAGATTTCATAATTATATATCTTTGAAATAGAGAGTATTTTTGCTGTATTGAAATAACTTCGAAAATATTTATACATTTTGCAGGACTGTTTCTTACATAAAATTATTTTCTTTGATATAGTCCATTAAGAATGGCATCAGAAGTATGCATTGTACTTTTTTATGTTCTTAACCATTGATAGAAAAATAAGAGGCAAACTTTTGTTTGTTCCTCTATAATACAGTAATTTAAATGTAAATGGAAATATTACAACCCCTGTAATCTTTTTAGTGAATTAATGTTTAAAAACTTGTAAACTATATAATGCATTTCTATAAGAAAATTTGATGTGTCTTCAGTATCACAAAGTAGAAATGACAAATAACAAATCTGAACAGTTACCATGCACATGCATGTGTATACATTGTGTACATTGAAAATTTTGTATACATTGGATGTGATTAAATAAGAGCCTAGAAGAAATAGAAACAGAGTTATGCATTGAAGTAAAATCTATGCTGACAGGTGTGAAGTATTTTAGCAGCTTCTGCCACATAATGAAATCCTGATAGTATTCTGTATTTACGTTTTTTCTCTCACTTTGTAGGAATATTAAGTATTTCTGCAGTACTCGAATATTTTTTTAATACCAATTATGACTTGTTGGCATTAGAGAACATGCCATAACTAGCTTAGGTGGAGATTCAAATAAATGTAGTGTCATTTAAGCATGTAACTACAGAGATCATGCTCATTGATCTCTGTTGTTGAATTGATCTTGTGAACTGCTCCCAAATTGAGATATTTTCTTTATCACAAGAATAACTGCAATTAAAACCAAATCCTTCTTGCATTATCTCATTTGATCTTCACTTTCAAGGTAAGCTTTTTCAGAAATAGAAATTGACACTCAAATTGTAACTTGCCCAGAGTCATGTAACATTTTAGTGGCAGAACTGAGACTAAAACCTCATTATCTGACATTTATCTTATTTCTCTGGCTCTACCTAGTTTAGTGAATTAGATAAAATTTTCCACCACAAACAAAAAAGTTTTCATATATACTCAGGTTTCAACCTGGAACTTACCCGTCTTTGGTCCTTTACCAAGGATTTTTCCAGTGCTGAAGCTTGATGGCACAAAAAGATTTCATGTATATATACCAATTATATAAAGATATTTATTTCCCCATCTCAGAAATTCACTTTATGCCTCTTTTACAAAACACCTTAACAAATCAAAAGAAATTCAATAAGGATTTTCACTTTTGTGAAAAGAAGAACAAATAAACCCCAAAGTTGCATTCAGCATTTGTTTTGCAGTGTGAGCCATTAAAGACTAACACCAGATCTCCTAATAGTGAGAGGGGCTACATCCAGCATCAAGCTGCAGCAGCTTTGAACTTTGTGTAAACACTAGATATTAATTTGAAGTTTTTTGTCTTGTTTGGTATGGATTAGTAGCTTTCTTTCAGGAACACTCACATTATCCCCCTGTAAGATAATGGTAATTTTTTATTTGCTTTATACCATTTTAGCTTATGAAAGACTTCCTAAGAATGTTTTGCTTTTAGATAGATGGGGATAGATAATAGCATGTGACAACTGTATGACATGCTATAAACATAATGTTTGTCTCAATCATGAAGAGAATGTTAGTGAATATAATTGCAATAAAACAAAAGATCACATTCATTAAGTACCTAATAAGGCATTAAGCTCTTCTAAAGGCTTTAATTTTTGCTATTTTATGGAATCATTATTATTTTATTTCATAATTGAGGAAGCAGAATTAGAAAGTGAATGGGAGCCAAAGTTTCAGAACTACAAAAAAAGAGTTAAATATAGAATGAAATAAAAATGATGGAAAACTTTTTATTATTAGATTTTTAAAGTTAAAAATTTTGTTTATAATGTAGTCAGTAATGAAGAGAAAAATCTACTTTCTTGAGCCTTTATCTCTACCTACTTTCAGATTACAAAGGGATTTAGAAATAATTAGTATCTTGAAGAATGGGAAATATAGGTTCAATATAAGATGTATATGTGAGAATAATAGCAGCTATTAGTAAAAATTAATCACTTTCAGTAGTTTACAAAGTGTTAATCATCAGTTCAGCTGCATAAGCACCACAAGGGATCACGAATTTTAGAACTACCTCACCTTATACCGAATCAGAATCTTCTGGGATGAAGGGTAACCTAAGCAGTCTTCAATTAAATTAACTTGTCTTTAGTGTAGTAATATACTAAGCTTTGTGTTTACACATACTGTCTTGGTAGTGGCCATCTGTTGTTGTTTGCCATTGAATTGGAAACAACTCATAGCTGACCCTCAACGAGAGGAGATTGCCATCCTTCTCCCTCAGAGTAGCTCTTGGATTTGAACCACTTTCCTTTGGGATTGCAGCACAGCTTCAAAACCACTAAGCCATCAGAACTCCCTAGTGGCCATGTACTTCTTAAATATAAATAAGCCCAAGAATTTCCTTTTAAATAATTTTAAGGGATGAATAGCACAAAATTAAAATAATATGTTACATAGCATTCTAGATAGTATTGATGTGAATTTTAAAGTAGGTCATACTTCTCTCCTGTTAGTTTTCAAATTTCTGTTTAAAAGAGCATCTTTGAATGTGTATTATTGAATTGATACAGTGTGGATGAGTGGGAGATGAAATTTTGTTCCATTGAACAAAAAAAACAGACTGACTCTTATCTCCTAAAATCATCTAGCAATGACTTTAGAGAATTGGAGACATTGTTAGACTTAGGTTTTCTCACAATATTATAATATTCTCAAAGAGGCTTTATGAGCCAGTCATTTTTTATTCTCCCCATTATGCAGATGAGGTGGTGGTTGTTATGTGCCGTCGAGTCGCTTGTGACTCATAGCGACCTTATGTATAATAGCCCTAAACTTTGCTCTGTCCTGTGCCAGTTGCACTGTCTCTGACACTCCCATCCCGATTATCCCAGTCACTGAATCAGTCCACCTCATAGAGGGCCTTCCCCTCCTGCACCATCCTTCCACCCTCCCAAGCATGATGTCCACCAAGGACCGGTCTCTCCTCACAACATGTCCAAAGTATGTTAGATGGAGCCTCAGAATCCTTGCCTTCAAGGAGCCACCCAGTTTAACCCTTTCCAGGATGAATCTGTTTGTTTTCCTAGCAGTCCATGGTATTCTCAATGCTCTTCTCCAGGACCACAGCTCATAGACATCAATTCTCCCTCTGTCCTCCTTGGTCATTGTCCGACTCTCTGATGCATAACAAGTGACTGTGAAGACCATTTCCTGTATCAAATGTACCTTAGTCTCCAGAGAGACACCATTGCTCTTCTGTACTTTGGAGAGTTCCCTAACAGCAGACTTTCCCATGGCAGTGTACCTTTTAATTTCCTGGCTACTGGTGCCAAGAGTGTTGACTATGGAGCCAAGCAAACTAAAGCTGTGTACTATCTCAGTCTCTTCACCATCCACCCTGATGCTGCCAATTGGAACCAAATAGGGAGAGTTTAAGAGGTTTGCCTCATGTTTTACAGGGCTGCAGTGGAGCAGCAGGGAAAGAGAAAAAAAAATGAGGCCTCTGAAGACTGAGACAAAGTTTCCCTCTACCTCCAGCCTCCTGCCTTGCCCTTTTATTCCTAACAGAGCTGATTCACAGGGTGAGGCACAGAATTCTCATGGTCCTCCTCTTCCCACATGTCATGTTGCACCATCACCTCACACAGTCAGCACTGTAGCTCTTGAAATTTCAGTTTTACAGTTTTTAGTTCTTGGTTTTGCTATGTCTTATATAAATATTACTTGTCATACAACTATTGGTTTTTAACTATTGGTTTTCATTGATACACTTAAAATACTCTACATCTCATAAATTTTTCTAATAGTTTTAAGGTTAGATTTTTTTTCTCTCTCCGTTGGAGATTGGTATGATATATAAATAGATAGTTCTTAGGAGAAAAGGACTGATAAATACATGCCTCTTTCACCTTATAATTCACACATTTGTAGTTTGTGAAAATTGACAAATATTTAGGTGTCCTCTGTGCCAGTAATTGAGTAAAAGTTTAGTTCTTACCATCAGATAAATTGTTATTTTGCTCAGAAATATTTTTGAAGCCAAGTCAAATTTTTGACCAATCAGGGAAAAAAGGATTGAAGAGAGACTTGATTGGGAGAGTAATTTCTTTAAAAGATAGACTTGAAGAGCAAAATGAGGTTGAAGAAAGCTATTCCAGGTCAGGGGAGAAACTTGTATAGAAGTTAGGGTATTAGGGAAGCTCTAGTGGCCTAGTAGCACAGAGCTGCACTGCAATCCCAGAGGCGCACAGTTCTAATCCACCAGATGCTCTTCCGGGGAAGGAGGGACAGTCTCCTCCTGTACCAGTCAGATCTGATTTGATGGTACACACACACAAAAATAATAAAATAAAAAATAAAATTAAAAAAAAATTAGGGTATTGGACACAGTGCATTTATTTTGTGAAGTACAGCTAGGAATAGTTGTGGGGAGCTCTGATGGTCTAGTGGGTAAGAAGTTGTGCTGCCAATCCATCAAATCCATCACCTGCTCCATGAAAGATTGGCACTTTCCTCCTGTGTGATTTACAGCCTCTGAAAACCCACCAGAAAGTCAGCCTTCAGTTGGTCCAACTACATGGCACCCAACAATAGGAGTATTATTATTGTTTTTGTTGTTGTTATGTGCCATTGAGTCACTTGCAACTCATAGCAACCCTGTGTACAACAGCCCTAAACCCTTCTTTATCTCTTGCCAAACTTATTGTCTCTAACACACCTATCCCCATTATCCCAGTGACAGAGTCAGTTCATATCAGTGCTGGTCTTCCTCTCCTGCGCTATCCCTCAACACTCTCAAGCATGATGTCCCTCTCCGAGGACTGATCCCACCTTGCAACATGTCCAGAGTATATCAGATGAAGCTTCAGAATCCTTCCCTCCAAAGAGCAACCTGGCTTCACCCTCTCCAGGATGAACTTGTTTGTTTTCCTAGCAGTCCATGGTATATTCAATACTCTTCTCCAGCATGAAAGCTCAAAGGCATCAACTCTCCCTCTGTCAGCCAGCCTTTGTCCAGCACTCTGATGCGTAGCAAGTAATGGCAAAGATCATGGCCTGTATCAGGCACACTGTAGTCTCCAGACTGACCTCTTTTTTTACTCAGTACTTTGAAGAGGTCTCTGACAGCAGATTTTCCAGTGCAATTTGTCTTTTAATTTTCTGGCTGCTGGTACCAAGAGTGTTGATCGTAGAGCCAAGCAAACTGAAGCTGTCAACAATCTCACTCTCTTCAACATCTATCATGATTCTGCCAGTTGGCTCAGTGGTGAGAATTTTTGTTTTATTGATATTGAGCTTCAATCCATAGTGAAGGCTGCAGTCCTTGACATATTACAGCAAGCACTTCAGGTCCTCCTCAGTTTCAGCAAGCAGGGTTGTGTCATTTGCATAATGCAGATTGTTGTTGAGTCTATCTCCATCCTTGATGCTCCTCCTCCTCCTCCTCCTCCTCATCATCATCATCATCATGTCTCTGAGGTACAAGTCAGATTTTCAATAGTTTATCTAAAGCCTCTGGACTTTGGCTTGAAGGTAGCCTTTCAGACAATCTTGTTATTCCCAAGCTCAATTGTACCGGAATTACAATGGATTTCTTTTTTACCCTAATAAAGGTTAAAGATAAAAGAGGAGGTGGTTGTTGTAGTGTGCCCATCAAGTCAAGACAGACTCACACAGGTTTTCAGAGACTATAAGATTGCCCATTCTTCTCCTATGAAGCAGATGGTGGATTTGAACCATGTGTCTTGTGGATTACATAGTGCATTTTCTTACCACTAGGGTAAAAATATTGAATGTGTTCTATATTACTTCTGCATGTTTGTGTTTATTGTACTGCTATTTGTTGGTCTGTGTATAATAACACATTATGCTGGATACTAGGAATATGGTGGTAATTGATTATATTTCTGCCTTTTCCCAACAAAATGGTGGTAGTCTGTTTTGTCCTTTCGAAGGGTTTTTATTTACCTTTTTTTGTCATTGTTGGAATTATTCAGGTGCTCTGTGGAGGAATTTTTCAGATGCTTTTTGATAAAAGTTGATTCTAAAATCAATAAACCTTACTGCTATAATTTACTTACCTCCTCTCTTCTAATATGATTTCCTGCTTTTGTATATGTAAGAGAACTCTAAAAGAAGGTAACTATATAATGTTCCTGGTCAAATTTACTTTCTGACTTAATTCTTAGAGAATCTGTGTAGGGAGCTGTAGGCTAAAAAATAAGGGAGCTAGACTGATGGCATAGAAAAGGCGCATTACCATGGAAAAGTCTGCTGTTAGGGACCTCTCCAAAGTACTGAAGAGCAGTGGTGTCTCTCTGGAGACTAAGATGCGTCTGATACAGGCTATGGGCTTCGCAATCACTTGTTAGGCATCACAGAGTTGGACAATGACCAAGGAGGATAGAAGGAGAATTGATGCCTTTGAGCTGTGGTGCTGGAAAAGAGTATTGAGAATACCATGGACTGCTAGGAAAACAAACAGATTTGTCCTGGAAAGGGTTAAACCGGGTGGCTCCTTGGAGGCAAGGATTCTGAG
>NW_006400284.1:313000-314402 GCF_000299155.1 Elephantulus edwardii
TACACCCTCCCCAATTTTGAACCATGCTTGTTCTGTTCTGATGACTGCCTCTTGGTCCAAGTATAGGTTTCTCATTAGCACGATCAAGTGTTATGGGATTCCCATTCTTCTCAGAGTCAGCCACAGTTTGTTATGATCCACACAGTCAAATACCTTTGTATAATCTATGAAACACAGATTGGTACTTACATAATTTTTTTTAATTGGTTCCCTTACAAAGTTTGTATACATTGTGTTTCAACCTATTCCTCATTCATACTGTTTCATACAATCATTCTTAGTTATTATATTCTATAATATTAATCACTATTGGACCTTACCAAATGGTCTTTTCCTGCCTTTTCACCCAGATCCTTCCCATTTCGTTCTTCCCCCACTCATTATACTTGTATATTTTAAGGGTTGGGTTTTTTTAGGTAGTGTTGTTAGGTCAAGTACAACTCACAGCAATCCTATGAGCAGCAGATCTGAACCCTGTCCTATCCTGTGCCAGCCTCACAATCTCAGACACACTCGAGCCCATTGCAGCAGTCACTGTGTCAGTCCACCCGGTTGATGGTCTTCCTCTCCTTCTCTGTCCCTCCATCTTTCCAAGCATGATGTTCTTCTCCAAGGAATAGTCTTTACTAGCAACATGCCCAAAGTATGTGGAACAAAACTTTGCCATCCTTTCTTCCAGGGAGCAAACTGGCTTCATCTTCTCCAAGACATATCTATTTGTTCTTTTGACAGTCCTGTAACATCATAGTTCAAAGTCATTTTAATAGTATACTAGGAATATTATTAGGGAACTCTGCTGGCTTTGTAGTAAGAAGCTGCACTCTACCCAAAGACACACGCACAGCTCGAATCCACCAGCTACACAGTAGCAGAAACATGAGACATTCTCCTTCAATGTAATTTACTGCTTCTGAAAACCAACTAGCGGGTCAGCTTTAACTTGGTTCCCACTTGATAGTACATAACTACAACATAAATGCTACTGTCTGTTTAGTCATCCTGATGAATTTTTTATTTTTAGTTCTCATTTCAATTCATTAGCAGGAAGATGCACAAAAAGTAAACCTTTCATACTGTTTAGAAAATATTAGTGATTTTTTAAAACTTAGTAGATTAAACTACATGTTTGAGTCTTAGAGAGTAGATAGAGGGTACAACGTTGATGATGCATATTAGGATTTAGATATTTTCATTCTGTGCAGAGCATATTTTTTTCATGCTTTGTTTTTATAGAAAATTTTCTTTTAAAATACTAGTTATTTTGTGGTAATTTCTGCACTTTAGTTTTTATTTCTACAATTATTTTTAAAACCTCAAAAATATTTGTGTTCTGAAAAATAAACTTAAAAATAATTACTATTCTAACTAGTAACTAGCACTTGCTGCAGAGGGTCAAGGACTG
>NW_006400284.1:315125-351446 GCF_000299155.1 Elephantulus edwardii
AAAAATCAGCTTGAGTGAAATGAACCAACACAGTGAGTACAGCAATGGGCTCAAGCCTGGTGGACATCATCGTGCTGGCACAGTATACAACAAGGGTCTGATTTGTTGTTTGTAGAGTGACTATGAGTCATGGTCAACTTGCAAACACCTAATAAGAAAGATTATATTGGATTATAATATTAAGGTGTTTTTATTTATGTTTTCCACATTTTTACAATTGAATTAAGTCTTTTGTGTTTTTTTAAAATATTTTTAATTACTTTTTTATTTTTATTATTTGTATATGTGTATACCATCAAATTGGATCCGACTGGTACAGGAGGAAATTGCCCCTCCTTCTCCAGCAGAGCGTCTGGTGAACTCGAACCATGTGCCTTCTGGATTGCAGCCGAGCTTCTTACTGAATTAACTTTTAAACCATTGTTACTTAGAAATGTTTAAAATTCATATGTTGTGGTCTGTATATGTTGTGTGTACTGTAGAATTGGAACATACTCATAGCAGACCCTCCAGCAGGTTTTTATTGCTGTTCAGTGCTGTCAAGTCAAATAAGACTCATAGCACCTCTATGAACAAAAGATCTGAACCCTGTTTTATCCTGTGCCAGCCTTACACTTCCTGAAACACGTTAGCCCATTGAAGCAGTCACTGTGCCAGTCCACCTAGTTGACGGTCTTCCTCTTGTCTACTCTGTACCCTTCCCAGCATCAGGTCCCTCTCCAAGGAATAGCCCCTCGTAGCAACATGTCCAAAGTATGAGGCAAAGCTTCATGATTCTTCCTCCAAAGAGCACTCTGGCTGCACCCTCTCTAAGACATAAACTGGTTGTTCTCTTGACCATCCAAGGGATGTTCAGCACTCTTCACCACCACCAGAGCTCAAAGGCGCCAATTCTTTTCCTGTCATCCTTATTCATTGTCTAGTTTTCACATGCATACAAGTAAGTAATCAGAAAGACTGTGGCCTGAATTAGATGTGCCTTAGTCCTCAAAATGATATCACTACTCCTCAATAATTTGAAGAGGTCCCTAACTGCAGGTTTTCCCAGTGCAGTGTGGCTCCTTATTTCCAGACTGCTGGTACCAAGGGTGTTAATTGTGGATCCAAGCAAGATGAAGCTGTTGACAGTTTCAGTCTTCTCTCCAGCTGTCATGTTACTCACTGCCTGTGGTCCACTGGTAAAAAAAAATCTTTGTTTTCCTGACATTGAAATGCAATCCATACTGAAGGCTGCATTCCTTGATCCTCCACAACAAGCCCTTCAAGCAGGTTTTTGGAGGAAGTAAATTCCATAGGAAGAGATTGCCCTTCTCTCTCCTGTGGTTTGAAGCCACTTGCCTTAGGGTTGGCAGTACAACTCCTTACCAGTTAAAAATAATATCTTAGTTGAATATTCAAAGGAGCACTGGTGATCTATTTGTAAGAAGTTGAGTTTTAATTCCAAAGGCATGTGGTTCAAATCCACTCGCTGCTTCACGAGAGAAGTATGGGCAGTCTCCTTCCATTCTATTTACTCTCGTTGAAAACCCACTGGTCAGCTATGAGTTAGTTCCCACTTGACAGCCCACAACAACAGTTGAATCTTCAGACAGCATGTGAGAGGTGTTTGATGACAGATTCTTGGAGTCTAATGATCTGATATTTCACTTACTAGTAACTAATAATAAATATATTTAGTTAGTATTCTAATGTTAAGGATCTCTAATGGTTTTGTGTATAATGTGTATACATTGCTAAGTGAAAGGTTGTTGATGATTCAACAAGTACTTTACAAAAGAGAAAATCCATGTAACCAATAGATATGAAATGAACTTAAATTTCAGTAATCAGGGAAATTCCAATGAAATCTTGGTTGCAGTTAAAAATGTGTTTTGATTGAACTCCTTTTAAGAGTAGCTTGCCTTATTTATCTCTTGTGGCCTTGTAATAAGAAGTTGTGCTGCTATTTCCAAGGCATGCAATTTGAATTCACCACCTGCACCTTGGAGGAAGGATGGGCATTCTCTTCCCATGAGATTTACTGCTGATGAAAACTCTCAGGCAGGTCAGCTGTGGGTCAGTTCCAACTCAATAGCACACAACAACAACAACAGTAGAATTGAAAATTCCTATGTTTTACGAACATTTCAGCCCTAGAAAAATGTGTACAAAATTGTTCATAGCAGCATTTTTCATAATAGTCAAAAGCTTGGTGCAACTTAAATATCTGTATACAATAGTAGTTGTTGTGAACTGACCCATGAAAAAACATGGTTTTTCAGACAGTTAATCACACAAGAGGAGATTGCCCATCCTTCTCCCACAGAACAGATAATTATTTTTTCATATAGCAGATTACAATATTCTGTTAATAGAAACTAACTTTATTAAATCCTAGAGATCAATCTCAAACAAAACTCAAAATAATACATTACTTATGGTTCCGTTCATATAGTTAAAAATAAGCAAAACTAAAACATTTAGGGGAATGTGTATATTGATTACAACTTATAAAGAAAATTAAAACTTATTACTCAGTTTCAAGGTAAACCTGTAAAGGGGAAAAGGAAAAGTGTGTTTGAAGGAGAAATAGTGGTTTGATAATGGTTTACTTTTTGACCCTGATTAGAATCCATGTTCTGTTTATAATTGTTGGTTTCTGTATAAAATTTTGTGTACCTGTCTTTGCATATCTTGGGAGTTTTTAAATTAATTTTTATGCAATCATTTATATACATATATTTTATATAATTAATTACAATTGATCAATGTCCTTTATCACTACGTCTCATCAGACTTCATTACGCCATGCCTTTCTTTCATCCTACTCATCCATTCACGAATGTCTGCCACCCCAGTATTATCCCCTCACCTCCTTCCCAGACTTCTACCTTCCCCTCTCCCTTTTGAACAGTTGTACATATCCTGTTACAGGTTTCTAAGTACATTAGCCTTAGTGTCCGTTCATCAGTTCTTCCCTTCTCTTGGTCCTACTCTCCCTTCTATCACTCTGCCTCCTCTGTTACACTCTAGTAGTTTTAAGCAGTATTTATCCTTTTGTGATAGAATTCAGTGTATTTTCCTCTAGTCTTGCCCTTGTTGTATAGTGTTTTACAAATTACAGTCTGGTTTTTAATGCTGCATAGTATTCTATTTAGTGAATGTACCACAATTTCTGTCCATTAATTTTTAATGGGCATTTGGACTTAATGGGCATTTCCATCTTGCTATTGCAAATTATGCTGTGATAAACATAGATGTACATGTATCCGTTTGTATCTCAGCTCTTGGGAATATATTCTTAGTAGTGGAATTGGATTATATGGAATTTCTGTATTCACCTTTTTGAGGAAATGCCAAACTGTTTTCCATAGTGGTTGTATCATTTTACAGTTCAACCAATGGCGCATGATGGTTTGAATCTCCTCATCCTAGCCAAATTTGTTGTTTGCTGTCCTGTTAAACTTTGCTACTGCTACTGGGTGAGATGTTTTCTCATTGTTGGTTTGATATGTATCTCTCTAATTGTTAGTGACTTTGAGTATTTCCTCCTTTTTTTTTTTGCCATCCAAATACCCTCTCCAGTGAAGAGTATTTTCATGGATTATCAGTCTTTTTTTTTTTGTAGATGCCTTGTTGTTGTTGTGGCTGTTGTTTTTGTTAGTTTCCAGGGATTGGAGTACAACTCATAGCTACCCTGTGAACAGTAGACCTGAATCTTGTCCAATCCTGTGCCATTCTCATCTTTTCTGCCACATTAGAGCCCATTGTTATAATCACTAAGCCAATCCATCTCATTGAGGATACTTCTTCCCTTCTCTGACTCTCCATTTTTCTGCACATGATATCTTTTCCCAAGTTTTCTGTCAATTTTACCAGACCCTTGTCTGAAATGATGTTACCAAATATTATTTTCCCAGTCTATGGGTTTGCTTTTCACTCTACTGGGAAAAGGGTTTTGATGCATACAAGGATTTGATTTTTAGACGGCCCCATTTGTCATTTACATCCTTTTCTGGTTTGCATTTTTGCCTTTGTTTGCAAGCCCATTCAGGGTAAATTTCTTCCTGTTTTCTATCTCAGTTTTAAGAAAATGAAGTGGTTTTTTTTATTCCTGTTGTCTAGAAAGAATTAAAAATATTTGTTAGAGGCAAGGATGGTGAATCTTTGTTTCACATACTTACCATGTTACTAGGAGGGATCTGTCCTTGGAAAAAGACCTCATGCAATGGAAGGTAAAGGGTCAGCAAAAGAGAGAACAGTCCTCAAAGAGATGGACAGTGGACCCTGTAAAGGAAGAAATTGGAGGATGACACAAGATGGGACAAAGTTCATTGTGGCTATGAATCTGGTTGTCTAGACATCCCCTAACAACAAATTTCAAAATAGAAGACTATTATTAAAAGGAGGGAAAGGCAGAATTTGTCTTATTTTATTCTAGTAGACTAAATTCTTGAAAATTAAGCCATGTTTTTTACCTTTATTTAAGTACTAGAAACAAGCTCTAATCCTTAAAACAGTTACTGTTATTAAATTCAACATATATTAAAAGTAGAGTCTGCATTATATCCTTACATACAAGTCTCAGTAGAAGTTAGCAAAGATAAAAGTTTTCTTTTTTTTAAAAACTTCACAATGGAGATCTTCTACTTATTTCCATGGGGCGGGGAATAAGACTGCGAAATAAGGATGAATATTAGATGCCTTCGCATTGTGGTGCTGGAGAAGAGTCTTGAACATATCATGGACTGCCAAGGAAACAAATGGGTCTGTCTTGGAGAGGATGAAACCAAGTCTCTCCTTTGAGGCTAGGATTTTTAAGCTTCACCTCACTCACTTTGGGCACATAGCCAGGAGAGATGAGTTCTTGGAGAGGGACATCATGCTTGGAAGGGTAGATGGACAGTGCAGGAGAGGAAGACCCCGGATGAGATGGATAGATACAGTAACTGGGACAATGGGGGTTGGTGTGTCAGAATTAGTGAGACTGCTTCAGTACAGGGAAGGGTTCAGAGCTGCTGTACTTAGGGTTGCTGTACATCGCAGGCGACTCAATGGTACATAACAACAGTAACATACTGTGACAGGTTTGGAAGCAGGAGTGGTATCTACTTCCTAAATAATATGCTTCCAGAAATACAGTAAACTTTGATAAATGTCAGTAGTTGTAGAGGTGCTTTAGGCCTTTTGTTCATAGGGTCCCTGTGAGTCGTGCTCAACTCAAAGGCAAACAACAGTTAACTAATTACTGTCATCCAGTAAGTTCTGACTCAGGTCCACTCTCCATCAGATTTCTAAGGCTGCACAGGAGGAGACTGCCCATCTTTTTCCTTCAGAGAGTCTAGTAGCTTTAAACTCACAGCCTGGATAGCAGTTTAGTATATCATGCACTGTGACACCAGACATGGGTATGGATAGATACTTAGGCCAAATAACTTTCCAAATCCAAAATTTGTCACAAACCTTAATATTCTGAAAAATTTCAGACCTCTAGGCTTTTTATGAATCCTTATCAAAGACCTCACAGAAAGTTTTTAAAGCTTACAATAAAAGATATCCTGAATCTTCCATTTTTTTACTTTGTAAACTAACACCAGTAATTATAGTAATATATGTATGTTTGTATGTGTGTTTATTTGTGTATGCATGTATTTATAGACACATGTAACTTCCATAAAAAAACCTGTAAGTCTATAAACAGTTTGCATGTATTATTTTCATTATTTAACTTAGATATATAAACTGTGAATTTGCTGCTACTTAATAATACTTACTTAAATAATAAAGATAAATAGATTCAATAATACTTAAAAAGTATTGTTTGAAATTTTTTCTTAGAATATTGTGAAAAGAAGCCCAATATATTTATTTAAAAATAAAAAGTCAAACCAGCCTTATTCTTGTTTCCTCAAGTCTCTTCCTCTGTCCTTCAGAACCTTCACTATTTCAGTCTCCTGTTTCAACAGCAAAGTTGATATGTAGACTAGGCAATGAGAGGCATGTCAGCAAGTAGCATATGTACTTGATCTGTGGTTAATGTTTCCATGAGCTTGAAAGGTAAAAGTTCTAGTACTTTATAACAAGAGTAATGGAACACATGACTTTGAAGATGCTTGTTGGACTTTGTCCCATTATTGGGATCAGTTTTCTCTTTGATTAGAGGAGTAGTCCTTCGTCATCTCTTGTTGAAGTTTGCACTTCTTTCAGGATTCTTGGTTGTGAAAGCACTGTGACCAGACTTGATTTGGGGCTTACATACATACCTTGATTAATAGACACACAATTTGTGACTGAAAGGATCACTGAGTTTTCTTCGTCAAAGCTCTTTAATTTTAACAAGTAGAAACCCATTTAAAATAACCTCGAATGAAATTCTTTTAATTTAAAATTGAAGTAGACAACAGCCAAAGTTTTCAAGTACCTGACTTCAGACTCCACAAATTCTATCTCAAGGGCTGCTTCAAATTAAAATGAAATAATACCCAGTTAACCTTTTTTTAATCAATTCATAACTCCTACATTTAAAAAAAGTAAATGCTATCTTTTCACTTTCAGTAGGAGGAAACATTTGGTGAACTATATAGGTCTATTATCCCAGTGCTGTACAGAGTTTTAGAACTCTGTTGACCCTCTATAAAGGGCATAAGATTTTTCTTACTCTTGGAAAGTACGGCTTTTGTTTATTACATTTCCACAGTCAGAGCCTTGGGCTATTAATTAATTATAGGTAACTGCACACTCACCATGTTGCTGGTGGTGCCATCAAGTTGACTATGAGTCCTCGCAACCCTGTGAACAACAGATCTGAACCCTGACCTATCCTATGCCATACATAACCATCCCTAACATAATAGTTGAGCCCATTACCACTGTCACTGTGTCAGTCCATTTCATTGAGAGTCTTCATTTTGCTAAGCCTCTATCTCTCCAAGTATTATGTCAATTTCCAAAGAACAGCCTTCTCTCCTAGGAGCACCCAGCCTACTCTTTCTCCATGACATGTCTGTCGGTTCTTTTGGTAGTCCGTGGGATATTCAGTACTATTCCCCAACCACAACTTAAAAGGCATCAGTTCTTCTGTCATCCTTGTTCATTGGCTAGCTCAGGTGGCATTGCAATAGTTGGAAAGGCCAAGGCCTGAATCAGTGCCTCTTAATCTTTACATTGACATCATTGTTCTTCAGGAGTTTGGAACAGTCCCTAATAGCAGACTTTCCCAGTGCAGTACATCTCCTGACTGCTGTTACCAAAGGGGTTAATTGTAAATTGATAAATGCACCATTTTCCAGCAACTTTTAGAATATCTCTTACAACAAATTGAACTTTAGATTGAACTTTATATAATTGTATTTGTTTGGTTCAAAACCAGATACCTACACAACCAGGAAAGTATAATATTGATTAAATGGAACCTTCTAAAGATTTAAGTCCCTCTCTGCATCGAGTATTTTTTCCAGTAGCATGAAAAGAAAGCCTACTGACTGAGGAAAAAATATTTGGCAGTGACATCTCAGACAGGGGTCTCATGGCGAAAGTTTACCGAATCCTACAGGGCCTCTACATGAAAAAGACTGATAACCCAATAACAAAATGGGAAAAAGACATGGAAAGACTTTTCACAGAGGAAGGAAGACTTTCAGATGGCCAGCAGACACATGACAAAATGTGCAAAATCACTAACAATGAGAGAGATGCAAATCAAGACCACAGGAGCAGTGGCAAAGTTTTAATAGGACAGCAATCAGTAAATTCTGGAAGGGATGTAGAGAAATTGGAACTCTCATACACTGTTAGTGAAACTGTAAAATGGTACAGCTACTCTGGAAGGCAATTTGGCATTTCCTAAAAAACCTAAACATAATGATTCCATATGACCCAGCTACTCTGCAGTGTACCCCAAGGAAATTAAAACTGAGACACAGATGGAGATTTGTATACCTATGTTCATAGCAGCATTATTCACAATCTCAGGAACTTGGAAACAGACCAAATGTCCATAAACAAACAACTGGCTTGGGAAATTGTAGTACATTCACATGATGGAATACTATGCAGCACTCAGGAGAAATGATTTGCAAAAATATAACATGGGAGAGGCTAGAGAACAATATTCTCCATGAACTCAATATCTTAAGGACAGATACTGCATAAGACCTGATTTTTAAAAAAGGATAACTAGTAAGATGTGTATAAAAGTCTAAGGAGGGCAGGGTAGGGGTCACTGAGTTCAAGGATGATGGAGGAGTGGATCACGGACTCACAGAGTTTGGTGGGTGGAAGAAGGGGCTGAAGGCATTAGGAAAGATCCAGTAGGATCTGAAAAAGGGTAATAGTGGGAATAGATCAGTGATGATTAATTTTAGAAGACATAATATATGGGAATAACCGTATGAAATCCAGTATGAATGAAGGAATGTGTGAAATACAATGTATATGAATGGGAAAAAAATGCAAAAAAGAAAAAAAAAACACAAAACACCAAACCCAGATAGCAAATTGTACACCCACAAATGGCCAGAAAGCAAGTCCTTAGGGAGTTACACTGCTAACCCCAAGCCCAGGCTTCTCCGACATTTTCTAATCCACCAGAAACTCTGTGGGACGAAGTTGGACAGTCTCTTCCTCTGTAGTTTATAGCTTTGGAAGCCCACTGGGGTTTCTGAGTTGATACCAGTTTGATGGTAATGACTTTGGCATTTATCATACACACACAGTTCTGAAGACACGTATTAAGTTTTACCGTTCCTTGAACAAAGTTGTCTCTGGATTTATTTTTTATAAATTTATTACTTAAGCAATTTAGAAAACTTGTGATGTTACTTGCTGCAGCATCCTCATACTTCTCAAGGATGTTTTTTGTTATTTTGTATATAGTCATAACCACATATTTTATACATGTGTAAAAGCTTGTCTGGATTCTCACAGTGTAAACCAATCTAGACTTCAGTGTTTGACTTGAAATTTCTTAGTGAAAGATATAAGTACTATTGATTATGTAAAGGCGTTTGACTATATAGATCATAACAAACTGTGGCTGACTCTGAGAAGAATGGGAATCCCAGAACGCTTGATTGTGCTAATGCAAAACCTATACTTGGACCAGGAGGCAGTCATCAGAACAGAGCAAAGGAACACTGCATGGTTCAAAATTGGGAAGGGTGTATGCCAGGGATGTGTCCTATCTCCATACCTTTTCAACCTATATGCAGAACAGATTATACAGGAGGCTGGACTGTATGAGGAGAATTGTGGCATCAGGATTGGTGGAAGATTCATCAACAATCTTTGTTATGCAGATGACACAAGCCTACTTGCTGAAACTAAGAAGGACCTGCAGCACATCCTACAGAGGGTCAAGGACTGCAGCCTTCAGTATGGATTGAGGCTCAATGTCGAGAAGACAAAGTTTCTAACCACTGGACCAATTGGCAGCATCAGGATGGATGGTGAAGAGATTGAGATTGTTCACAGCTTTAGTTTGCTTGACTCCACAGTCAACACTCTTGGCACCAGCAGCCAGGAAATTAAAAGACATATTGCAATGGGAAAGTCTGCTGTTAGGAACCTCTCCAAAGTACTGAAGAACAATGGTGTTTCTCTGGGGACTAAGGTGAGTCTGGTACTAGGGAGGATAGAAGGGGAGTAGATGCCTTTGACCTGTGGTGCTGGAGAAGAGTATTGAATGTACCATGGACTGCTAAGAAAATGAACAAGTTCAACCTGGAGAGGGTTAAACCAGGCTGCTCCTTGGAGGCAAGGATTCTGAAGCTTCGTCTGACATACTTCAGACATGTTGCAAGGAGGGACCAGTCCTTGGAGAAGGACGTCATGGTTAGGGTGGAGGGACAGCACAGGAGAGGAAGACGCTCTATGAGATGGATTGATTCAATGACTGGGGTAATTCATGTGTGTGTGTGTGTGTGTGTGTGTGTTAGAGACAGTGAGATGGGCATAGGACCAAGCAGGGTTTAGGGCTGTTGTACATAGGGTCGCTATGAGTCGCAAGTGACTTGACTGCAATACCAGCAACAACAACAACAACAACAACATGGAAGATAGGTAAATAAAGGATACTTTATCTTAATGGCCTATAGTAAATCCTCATGATATTCCAGGAAAGAAGCAGTGGAAAGAAAATACTACATACAGATGGGAATTTAAAACTAGGCCGTAAAGAGCTACGAAACAGTCATACAGAAAAGAGAGGAAAGCAGAGTTTCAAACACGTGGATTGACATCATGACTTTTTGTGAGTATGAGGACAATAATTTCTACCACTCTGGCTAGATCAGAAGTTTTCAAGTAGGGTAGATATGGAAATGATGGGAGGAAAGAAGTCAATAGATGACTTTTACAAAATTAACTGGTTGGATTAAAAGTCAGAAATCTTTTTTCCCTTTGTAGTTTAATGTAGGCATTTCAAACACAGAGGAAGAGTATGACAGTGATTCAGGGATCTCTTTTCCCTGTAAGTACTTGTAGGCAGCACACTACCTGCTTGAATTTCACCCTGTTCTGACTCAGAGTGACACCCTCCTCTCAGCTGCCTTTCGGAGGTTGTAAATATTTTTTGGGAGGAGACTGCCTGTGTCCTCAGAGTGACTAGTGGATTGATGATTACACATATGTTTTCAGAATTTTAAATAAAAAAAACAAATACTTGGTCCAATGATAAATTCTAGTAATAGTCATTTAGAAATTTCTTTCTCCCTAAGTTAAATGTAATCAGCTACTCCACAGGAGAAAGATGAGCAATGTCTTCCCATGTGATTTGCCCCCTGAAAACCCACTGAAACTATGAGTTGGTCTCACTCAACAGCACATAACAACATAAACGACAACAGGTCAAAGATAGATTGACTCTCATAACTGTAACCAGATTGACTTTTATTCTTGGAAAGCCCCACACTGTGGAGTTCATGTGATTGTGGACCCTCCCTGACCCCACACACTTCCATAGGTTATCTTCTTGGACTTCCTCTCTTAAATCTTATTTCTGAACACTTTTTATCTAACCCAAAAGAAGGAAAACTTGGGGTAATTCTTTAAATAGTGTCACTTAATTATTTGTAGCATGTCAGAATAAATTAAGAAAACATTTTTGTGAAGATATAACCAGGACCCTATGGTGTAGATGTGGTTATTTTGTACAATATCTTTATAATTGGAAATTGATGTTGTTTGGTCAGTTTGCCAGGTTTAATTTGTATTTGTTTAGGTTTATCAGTATTTATTATTATTATTATTATTATTATTATTATTATTATTATTTCTTATTCTGGGGCTTCATCTGACATACTTTGGACATGTTGCCAGGAGGGACGAGTCCTTGGAGAGGGACATCATGCTTGGGAGGGTGGAGGGACAGCGCAGGAGGGGAAGATGGATTGATTCGGTGACTGGGGTAATTGGGATGGGTGTGTCAGAGGCAGTGCGGTTGGCGCAGGATAGAGCAGGGTTTAGGGCTGTTGTGCATAGGGTCGCTATGAGTCGCAAACAGCTCAACGGCACATAACAACAACAACATTATAATTAACAGCAGTAGTAGTATTACATTAGGAAAGTCCCCTATCAGGGACCTCTCCAAAGTACTGAAGAACAATGATGTCGGTCTGAAAACTAAGGTGTGCCTGATCAAGACCATAGCCTTCGCAATTACTTGCTATGTGTCAGATAATGCCTTTGAGCTGTGGTGCTGGAGAAGAGTGTTGAATATACCATGGACTGCTCGGATAACCAACAGGTTCATCTTAGAGATGGTGAAGCCAGGCTGCCCCTTGGAGGCAAGAACTCTGAGGCTTCATCTGACATATTTTGGGTATGTTACAAGCAGGGACTGGTCCTTGGAGAAGGGACATCATGCTTGGAAGGGCAAAGAGATGGAGAAAAAGAGGGAGACCATCAATGAGATGGACTGATAGAGTGACTGGGGTAATGAGGGTAGGTGTGTCAGAGACAGTAAAGTTGGCCCAGAATAGAGCAGGTTTCAGGGCTGTTGTACATAAGGTTGCTATGAGTGCTAATCCCTTCGACAGCACATAACAGCAACAGCGTTATGATCAGTAGTAGATTATTTCATTTGGAAAACTTTAGCAATAATTCATTTCATGATTACCATATTCTATGATTTAGGGATCTGTATTAGTATCATAGTATTAGAGAAGTCCTAATGAATATGAACTTTGGGGGAGAGACAAGCTTCTTTGTTTCTTTTTATTCACCTTTGTCAATTAAGATAATTTGTTTCTTGACTAATAAACACTTTGACACTTTCAGCCAGGGGGAAAAAAATAACAATAATGGTAATTTTCAAGAAAGAAAATAGTGACTTTTAGACAGATAATCTTCATTGATTATGAAGGAACTAGGAAAAATGTTACTGGATAAATGTATGCAAACCAAAATGAATTTGCTTCATAATTGCAAAAATTCTGACTTCTTGTACAGTTGGGGAAAGGCATACAGTTATTTGTGTGCCTGTCTGTTTTCTACAAATTGACTTACCTCTACAGAGTTTTACAATAGCTTAAAGCAGTAAATGTACAAACTCCATCAAATCCAGTTACTTGGAAAGTGATGTCCTAAGCAGTGTGTGGTTTTACATTAAAGATACTTCGTAATATTTTCAATCCATTTAAAAATGTTTCACAGTTTATTCTTATGTTGAAAAATAATAGCCTTTAAAACCTACTTTTTGTACCATAAGTTCCAGTTTGTAGACAAAGTATCCAAATTGGCCTAAAATCACAAAAAGAAAACCTGTAAAAATAGAAACTTAATGTTGTTATGCCAGATAGGAAAATGTTTATTTTAAAAGACCGTTAACAACCAACTAATACATTTCAAGATTTCATCAGTGTTAATTTTGATTTTCAGAGGTAACCTAACAAACTACTATTATGTTTTATTTTAAGGAATATAAATTTCAATAAAGCTACTAAAATGCAAAAAAAAATTAAATAAATAAAAGACCGTTAACTGACTTTCCAAAATAAGATGTTATTTTCTCTAGAAACAAGCTTATAAAGTCTGTGGGTATCTAATTGTCTAAATAATAGTCTGATTAGAAACTGTTTTAGAATTTGGCTGTAAAAGTTTTAAGACCCATTGTATCTACTCTGCTTAAATTGATGGAAAATTATTTGTCATGGTATAACCATTTAACAATTTGTAATAATTCTTATAAATAAAACCAATTTTTGAAGTTGCAGTATCCTTTGAATGGTAGATAGTATAGAAGTTTGAAATTATTTTGGCAATGGTGTTTTCTTCTTAAATTTGCTAGATGCCACTGGAAAAATCATATTTGCAAGGAATAAAAAATTTAAAGATTTTAGTTACTTAAGAATGGAGCACAGTAATAGCATTAGAGTATGTAGGCAAATATTATTAATCTATTACTTAATATTAATATTAATAAAATTAATATTATTACTTTTTCCTACTTACAAATGATTCCTCATAGTCATAACCTTTCAGACAACTTTGTTCATCTATTATTGTTGCAAACTGAAATTGGCCTGTCTCCCATAATCCTGTCCCTGGCCTTGTTAATAGATTACAGCATTCCACTTGTTAGTCCCAGTGACACCAGAGAAATAATTTACTGTTATGCTGCTTTATAATGATAAAGAAGAAGTCTTTTTATGGTAGTTGAATTTTCAAAACAATTGATAAGGAGACAGAAGTTGGATATCAAACAGAGGTACATTAACTTGTTATCTGCATAGCTGACACAGCCTCTTAAATGCTCATGATGACAGGAACCCTTCTGAAGTGAAGGCTTGCTCAAATGTAGATAATGGAGAGGTTATTTTTTTCCCCCAAATACAAGAAGACTAATCTTCCATTTGTAAAACAAAAATTCCTGGTACATGTAATTATTGAACAGTCCACTTTGTTTCTTAATAGATTAGAAAACGTGTTCAAAAAATACATTCGTTCAATACTATCTGAGAAAGTTTATTGATTAGCATTTTAACATCTCAAGAAGAGCAAGATTATTACTTACTTACCTTAAAATAAATTAAAATTATGCAAAACTATCTACAGATTTCAGGCTGGAATGAAAGTAAACCAGTTCTTTATAGTCTTAAAATTGTAGTGAAAATAAATTTCTATTTAAACTATTCTTTATTTCTAGTTTTTGTCAAAATTGATAGGTAGGTAGTAGTTCTAGGCCTATCCATTTGCTGTACAGAGATAACTTGAGGTTGCTGTGATGCTAAACACTGTAACACTAATGTGTCAGATGTGATAATAGTTACTCATGGTGGACAGTGTTTGGTGGAACTCCCTGATTAAAACAAGCTTGCAAACAGGACTGGCATCTACTTCTGAAATATCTCGCTTTCAGAAACTCTATGAACGTGGAGAAATGATGAAAGTTAATAGGGTCGCTGTGAGTCATCTATGACACCTAACAACAACGACATGTAGTTTATGGTCTTTAAATGTGTCCCAGTATTCAGAGTTTTAACGTTTTCAGTACTGATAGCAACCTGCAGCAAATTGGCAGGCAAACCTTGTCCATGTGATTAGTTAGACCCACAGAACGCAGTGCCATGGGTCACATGGTATGTTTGCTATATCTGTATTTCATGTAATGAGACCTTGTGTATGGAATTCTTGGCACATGCTAAGTAATTTCATAAGTTAACATGTCTATACTTATGATTCCTTATACATACAAAAAAAATAATCAAGTTGAATCCATTTTAGATAAATGAAAACATTCTCCACTGTTAATATATTATGTTTATGTTTATATTCTACTTTCAAGAAAAAAGATAAAATAAGCATCTTAAGTATTGAGTCATATAAGATACTAAGAGCTAGTGTTGTAAGTTCTTTAAAAGATAAATATAGTGTGTTGTTATGTACCATTGAGTTGAAACCAACCCATCACTGACCCTCCAGTGGGTTTTCAGAGGTAATGAATCTCATAGGAGGAGATTACTCATTCTTCTCCTATGAACAACTAGTGGATGTGAACCTCATACCTTCAGGATTTCCATACAACTTCTTACCACTAGGCCATAGCTTATTAATTATTAATTAACTTATTTGTAATCGAACATTGTACACTATATTAAATGTGTTGCAAACACATTTGTCTTAACTATTTACTGATTTTTATTTCCCTCTCCCACCTTCGCATTCCTGGTAAAATCAAAGAATGTTTCAACATGTGAATCTTTTTTTTAGCTTTTTATAATAGTGGGCTTAAACAATACCTGTCCATTTGTCCACCTGGCTTATTTGGAAACATTTAATAACTTCCTAACACTTCTCTGTGGATGGCTAACTGGAATAAATCAACAAGTCTCAAGGTTTAAGTTATTGAAATTGCTACTTCTCCAAATCCACAGAAAACAACACCTTAAAATGAGAATCACAAAGATTGAAATGCAGGAGCAAACAGAAAGCCTTAGACATTCTAGAAATAAACTAACACGGCAAGTGTTAGGACAAGGTTTCAAGCTGTTTTTCATGAGTTCATTATGTGTCATTGTTGACTCAGCAGCATCTGATAACAACATTTAAGTAATTGGTTTTAAATTTGTTTTTTTTAAAAAGCTAATCAGTTCGTGATGACTTTGTAAATTTAAAAACTTTTAAAAGAAGCCAGAATATGAAACCAGCCCCTTTGCATTATATTTTTATCCTCAAGCAAAAGGAATAATAGTTAGTATGATTTTAAGATACTTCAGTGACACTCAAGATATTCTCCAGAAAATCATTTTAGTAAATTGGATGAAACTATGAAAGAGCTCAATTAAAAGGGCTAGGGGGCAGGGGGTTGAGGGTAGCAGCTTTTTATTAAAATTATTTTTTTAAATATGAAGTAATTAATATTATAATGACTAACAAACACATGAAGAAATTCTGTGGATTATTAAACTGTTAGATGCAAATCAAAACAAGGAAGGAGACATCATCTTATCTCCACAATCATGGCAAATTCTACGGGAAAGGCTGATGAGGATGTGAAGTGATCAGAATTTTCATTCACTGCCGAATGGACTGAAAAGGCACAGTCACTGAAAAGTAATCTGATGTGTCCTTAAGAAGTTGAAAATGAAAATCTATTTGATCCAGCAATCACCTACCACCTTTATTGTCATAAAGGCATAAGAGCACTACACAAGCAGATAAATGTACAGTGTTGTTCATTCCAGCATTATTTACAATAGCAAAGAGAGAGAAACAACCCAAGTGTGCATCAACAGGTGAACTAGCAATAATATATACACACAATGGAATACTGCACAACAACTAAAGAATAATGAGTTTTAAAAATCCCATATAACATGGGTGAATCTGGAAAATTGAACATAGTAACGTAAGTCAGTTACAAATGGACAGGTATTGTTTAAGCCCACTATTATAAAAAGCTAAAAAAAAAGATTCACATGTTGAAACATTCTTTGATTTTACCAGGAATGCGAAGGTGGGAGAGGGAAATAAAAATCAGTAAATAGTTAAGACAAATATTAGATAAGGGAAAGGCAATAATAATAAAGGTTGTTCAGCTCATTATCACTAAAAAGGAAGACAAGTTTATAATAATAGCATGATGTACATATAATTTATAAAGTAGTCACTAATGACACATAAATACTACATTTCAACTTTAATACTTCTAAATTATATAGTAAGAATGTAAATATTCAAACAGGAATGAAATGAAAGATACTGAGATACTGTAGTAATTCTTTCTGGTAAACAGAGTTTAAAAAAAAAGAATGTCAATAGATGAAGTTGCCAAAATCTATAACTTTCTAAAATACTCTGGTAATTTCTCTTAATAAACATTTTGATACATTACTCTTTTAGATCTTGCATTCATTGGATAAACTTAGATAAATTGGTCAAGTTGTAATCCGGTTTGAGTGTAACTTTCAGAGAGCAGTGAGTAATTTCGTGTTCTATAAGTCATCTCAAGAATGACTCCTCTTATGTACAGCTAGAACATTTATTTTTATTTTATCTAAGATTTACCTTATTTGAGAAACCTGAGTACATTTATGATAATTTTAAATCATTTCAGTGGCTCGTATGTAATTCATTTAATTCAGTCTGTGCTCTCAAAAAAATGACCAAAGAATTCATGGCAAGTTAGTGTGATTTGTGTGTGAATTTTCCAATTGTATTTCAGACTTTAAGAAAGAAAGGCCTTAATGGTTGTGAGAGCCCTGATGCTGACGATTACTTTGAGCACAGTCCACTCTCGGAGGACAGATTCAGCAAACTAAATGAAGATAGTGATTTTATTTTCAAACGAGGCCCTGTAAGTACTTTTCCTTTACCTCTCCTTGTTACTTGTTGATCCTTTTTGTTAACTTCATTATCTAGGCTCTGAACAAGAAGGAGCACAGAGGGTGCGACAGCCCAGATCCTGATACTTCATATGTGCTAACTCCACATACAGAAGAGAAATACAAAAAAATTAATGAGGAGTTTGATAATATGATGAGGAGTCATAAAATCGCAGTGAGTACGAAAGTATGGTTTGTGCTTTTATCTGTGCATGAAGACTCTGACTACACACCTTACCATTTTCATAGGTGATGACAACAATAGAAGTGTTAGAATGCCACTATTTTAACTAATTTTTATTTGCTTTAGAGAATTTTAAATAATCACTGTTTTAACAATAGAAGGAAAAGAAAATTATTCTGTACATTCTCTACTACTTAATTCCCTTGTGTCTGAGATTCCAGCTTCTTCATCTCTAAATGAGTGATTTAGCTCAAGCAGGATCCTTTCTAACTCTAATATTTGATGGTTTCATAGAGAGTATATGTATATAAGACTTCACTCTACTTTCCTTGACTTATTAAAATTGTTATGTATGCTTGAATAGATATCTATATTATAAAATGTAGTGATTAGATTTTTTAATAAAATTTGATATTTCAGAATTATTTGTAATACATAATTTTTGTAATAGTAGTACAGCTAATCAAGGATGCTTTGGGCAGAATGTTAAATGATCCCAGGAAGTATTAAAAGAAGATGGAAGGAATATACTGAGTCATTATATAGAAAGGAATTGGCAGATACAGAGGAATTTAAAGAAATAACATATGAGCAAGAGCCTATGGTGATGAAGGAAGAAGTTCAAGCTGCTTTGAAGGAAATAGCAAAAAATAAGGCCCCAGGAATAGATGGTCTACCAATTGAAGTATTTCAGATAACAGATGTTGCCCTGGATGTGCTCACCAAGTTGTGCCAAGAAATCTGGAGAACAACCACTTGGCCAACTGACTGGAAGAGATCTATATTTGTTCCCATTCCAAAGAAAGGTGACCCAACTGAGTGTGGAAACTACAGAACAGTGTCATTGATTTCACATGCAAGCAAGAGTCTACTGAAGATTATCCAAAAACGATTAGAACAGCACATCAGCAGAGAACTGCCGGAAGTCCAGGCTGGGTTTAGAAGGGGTCGAGGTACTAGGGATATTGTTGATGATGTTAGATGGATCTTGGCTGAAAGCAGAGAATACCAGAAGAATGCCTATCTGTGTTTCATTGATTATGCAAAGGCATTTGACTGTGTGGATCATAACAAACTGTGGCTGACTCTGAGAAGAATGGGAATCCCAGAACATTTAAATGTGCTAATGCGAAACCTGTAGTTGGACCAAGAGGCAGTAGTCAGAACAGAGCAGGGTAACACTACATGGTTCAAAATTGGGAAGGGTGTACACCAGGGATGCATCCTGTCTCCATACCTTTTCGACATGTATGCAGAGCAGATTATCCGAGAGGCTGGGCTTTATGAGGAGAATTGTGGCATCAGAATTGGTGGAAGGTCTATTAACAATCTGCGTTATGCAGATGACACAACCCTGCTTGCTGAAACTGAGGAGGACCTCATGCACTTGCTGCGAAGGGTCAAGGACTGCAGCCTTCAGTATGGACTGAGGCTCAATGTCAAGAAGACAAAGATTCTCACCACTGGACCAGTTGGCAGCATCAGGATGGATGACAAAGAGATTGAGAGTGTTCACAGCTTCAGTTTGCTCGGCTCCACAGTCAACACTCTTGGCACCAGCAGTCAGGAAATCAAAAAGCGTATCGAGATGGGAAAGTCTGCTGTTAGGGACCTCTCTAAAGTACTCAGGAACAACAGTGTCTCTCTGGAGACTAAGGTGCACCTGATATAGGCCATGGTATTTGCAGTCACTTGTTATGCATCAGAGAGTTGGACAATGACTAGGGAGGACAGAAGGAGAGTGGATGCTTTTGAGCTGTGGTGCTGGAGAAGGGTACTGAATGTACCATGGACTGCCAGGAAAACAAACAGATTCATCTTGGAGAGGATTAAACCAAGCTACTCTTTGGAGGCAAGGATTCTGGGGCTTCGTCTGACATACTTTGGACATGTTGCCAGGAGGGACGGGTCCTTGGAGAGGGACATCATGCTTGGGAGGGTGGAGGGACAGCGCAGGAGGGGAAGACCCTCTATGAGATGGATTGATTCGGTGACTGGGGTAATCAGGATGGGTGTGTCAGAGGCGGTGTGGTTGGTGCAGGATAGAGCAGGGTTTAGGGCTGTTGTGCATAGAGTCGCTATGAGTCGCAAACGACTCGACGGCACATAACAACAACAGTACAGCTAAAAGCCATTTGATTCTTTGTAAATTTTCCACTTTACAACATCTACTATGAATCTTCTACTCTTAAATTATAGACATTGAGGAAGAGAAACTTAATTTTGTTTTAATATAAACAAGCAATGTACTTAAACTAATTGTAAAACAAATAGTTGCTTTAAGCTTTTTTCTATTCTCATACAGTTAATACTGAAATAGTACTTCTTTGAGTATATGTTACTGAACTTGGAGGTTCTTTTAAGAGCTCTGTTGTTAGGTGCCATCTAGTCAACTACAACTCATAGCAACCCTGCGAACAGATCTAAACCTTGCCCTGTCTTGCACCATCCTCATCATCTCTCATTTGTTTCATTCACTGTATTAGTCCTCCTTGTTGAACATCATCCCCTCTTTCATTAAGTCTCTACCTTCTCAAGCATTATGTCCTCTTTCAAGGACTGGTCTTTCCTAACAGCAAAAGCAAAAAACCCCAAAATGTGTGAGGTGAAGCTTATGTAATAGGCCTCCTAAGATCACCCTGGCTGCAGTTTCCCAGGACATACTGATTTAGTAATTTGGCAGTCCATAGGATATTCAATACTTTCCTCCAAAACCATATTGAAAAAGTGTTAATTCTTCCAATGCATACATAACAAGTAATTGAAAAGATCACAGCTGGGATCAGATGCACCGTAGTCACCTGTGACTCCATTGATAAGAAATACTTAAGGTGGCTATAAAGTATAGACTTTATGAAACATGTAGTTAGTTCCAGAACTGATACTTCATTATTAGGGTAAATTTTTTTAAAACCATGCATCAGAGATAAATTCTTCAAAGTAGGTTTACACAAAAAGAAGCCGTTTGTGAAAAATAGATTTAAGTGGGCTTTGCTGTGATGATTTTTTTAAAATACTGTTTGGCAAACAGAATATACTTTGCAGATATTTTGTGAGGAATAACCAGCTAATGTGATACTGCAGAAATAATTGCATGAGTAAAGTAGTTTTTCTTTTGAAACAATTTTAAACCATTTGTGTTTTAAATTATATATGCATTGTTTTTAATTTGTTGATTAATAACTCTAATTCTCCATCTGAACAGAGAATATAAACTGTATATCCTTCAACTTTGAGTTGTCCATGTACCTTATTATGTAAATCATTATTTTAAAATGTGGGGGAAGGAAGTTACTTTCGTATTTTAGATTATGTAGTAGACCTATTTATCATGGTTAAAAAGCATTTTGTAAATGGTGTATGTTAAAAATGCCAGAGGAAAACAAATCAAACCAAAATTATTGTGAATAGGTAAAATATTTTAGAGAGAGGAAAGATAGCATAATATTTTAAATTTAATCTTAATAACATTTAGAGACTTCAAACCTGATTTCTTTACTAATTCATCAGTAACTAATCTTGTTGTTTAAACTGTTTTTTCTTTTTATTACACCTAGATTGCATTTGGTTATATATACAATAATTTTATTTTTCTTTCATTTTGCTCTTTAGGAATGCGAGTCAGTTAAACCAGACTTGTAATTTTTTTATAATACCCTAAGTTTGACTTATTAAGTTGATAATAAATTTATATTTTTCCCCACCTGTTATATTTTCTCCTTTTAGAGATGTAACATTGCTAATTTATGCTTAGTAATAGTGGTATATTTTTTTAATATCTAAAATTGACCACACTGCTATAGTAGATTCTGACCTGTAATTTTTATCTATATAAATATTTGAAATTTATAACTATTAGTTTTTATGCTGTCAGTGTCTAAAAGTAGAAACTGACAAAGGTTCATGTCAAATAACATTCACACTAAAGTGTAATTCTAAAGGAAATAACATTAAATTTGTAAATAGATTTTAAAACCAGTCTCTTAAAAAAAAGAAACCTTATCTCTATCTTCTGTCAATTACTAGAGGTACTTTGTAAAATAAAGTTTCTAGAGTCAGTTAATATAGATGGAAGTTAAACTAACAGTTTTTCCTTTGTTGTTCTTTATTTACAGCCTGGTTTACCACCTCAAAACTTCTCAATGTCTGTCACAGTCCCTGTGACTAGCCCTAATGCATTATCGTACACTAACCCAGGGAGTTCACTTGTGTCTCCATCTTTGACATCCAGCTCAACATTAGCAGATTCAGGCATGCTTTCTCCACCTCATACAACATTACATAGAAATGTATCCCCTGGAACTCCTCAGAGACCACCAAGTACTGGCAGTGCAGGTGTGTGTGTGTAGTATCTGTTCTGCTTGTTTTTTAACAGAGGGGTCTGGAAGAACTAGTTACTAGAATAAGACCAAATTATCTACTGTTTATTGCTTTGAGGACCGAGATTCACCGCTACATGATTGGTTCCATTCTAAATTCTTTTTTCTGTCCTCCTATAATACTAACACTGTGCCAGTCACAGTGAAACTTTATGAAGAATCTGCCTTCTATCATGAGAAAGCCATTATTTTGCCTGTCAGAAAATTTAATTAGGTAATCATAAGCAAGGATTTAGAAGGAGTGTTTCAGTGATGCATCCTGTCTCCATACCTTTTCAATCTCTATGCAGAATAGATCATTCAGGAAGCTGGGCTTTATGAGGAGGAATGTGGCATCAGGATTGGAGGAAGACTCATCAACAACCTATGTTATGCAAACACAAACTTGCTTGCCGAAACTGAGGAGGACCTCAAGTGCTTGCTGCAGAAGGTTAAGAACTGTAGTCTTCAATATGGATTGAAACTCAACATCAAGAAGACAAAGATTCTCACCACTGGCCCAGTTGGTAGCACAATGATAGATGGAGAAGATACTGAGGTTGTTGACATTTATAGCTGGCTCGACTACACAGTCACCACTCTTGGCACCAGCAGTCAGACAATCAAAAGACAAATTGCATCGGGAAAATCAGCTGTCAGGGATCTCTCCAGAGTACTAAAGAGCAGTCATGTCAGTCTTGAGACTAAGGTGTGCCTAATCTAGGCCATGGTTTTCACAGTTACTTGCTATGCTTCAGAAAGCTGGAGAATGACTAAGAAGAAGAAGCAGTGCCTTTAATTTGTGGTGCTGGAGAAGAGTCTTGCGCATACTGTGGACTGCCAGGAAAACAGATAAGCCTATCTTAGAGTGAAATCAGGTTTCTCCTTAGAGGTTAGGATTTTGACGCTCCATCTCACATACTTTGGTCACGTGGCCAGGAGGGACCAATCCTTGGAAGGTTGGAGGGACAGTTCAGGAGAGGAAGACCCTGGATGAAATGGACTGATACAGTAACTGGGGTAATGGGGATAGGTGTGTCAGAATTCATGAGACTGACTTAGGACAGCGCAGGCATCAGAGCTATTGTACATAGGATCACTGTGAGTCACAGGTGATTCAACAGCACATAGCAACAATAACATAGGCACATTGGGTATAAGTTCTGCAGCTAATTGTTAGTGATTCAGACTCACTCTTTAACTCCACATGAATTCCTGATCCACATGAGTGAGCTTCTCCTATAAAGGTGCAATTCACCCAATCAAACCAACTCATACCTGAGCCTCCAGCATGTTTTCAGAATCTAAATCATGCAGAGGGGATTGCCCATCCTTCTTCCTCAGAGCATCTGGTGGATTGCACCTGCATTCTCCTGGGTTGACAGTGCAACTCTCTACCACTGGGCTACCAGTGGTCCTGTAAAGATTTCCACCTTGAAAACCCTCTGGTAGATAACTATGAATTGAAAATAGATTTGAATGTGGTTAACAACAGTAAGCCATTTGTATTATAAATACAGGTATATTATCATTTCAATGTCCATGGTACATTCTGTGAAATAGGACATTGAGTGATTGGGATTTTGTGTGAACCCTGTATTAAAACATCCTAGGAACCCACTTCTAGTTGTCCTTGTTACTGCTGTTTCTGAAGCTTTTGACAGAAAATGGTGAATGACTGCAAGCAGCAGTGTTGACTCAAAGGCCAGAACATGACCAGAAGAGAGAGCAAGACAAGAGGGAATAGACTGTGCCCATCCCGAGCCACACTTCACCTGCTTGAGCAGCACCAGCAGCGACCTGGGCCTTGCAGCTCCAGCTGCTGCCACCCACCTCCCAGACAAAGCCCCAGAGTCTGTGCCTAGGTCCATGTCCTCGCCTCTCCTACCTGTTTCCCAGTCGTGTTTCAGCAGTACAAGAGTCTGAATTTGTGATCTTTAAAGCCCTTAGGGAAAAAATAGTAAACAACAAAAAAGAAAATTGCTTTGGCTTTTTTGTTTTTTTCCTTAAATAAGAAAGTTTAGGGGACCATGGACATATGAGCAGTTGGATGTTGTCCAAATAGGCAGTATGCAGGTAGACTTGGGGGATTTAGACTCATTAGGTTTGTTTTGGTGTTTTGTTTAGTTTTGGGATTTTTTTCCATTCTCTTCTCTAAATAAGTTCATTCATTCATTCAGCAGACATGTACAGTATATTGATTACATTATTCTGTCATATAGTGTCTCCTCTCCTCTAGTCCTGGATTTAAAAGTACTCCCTGAGTATTAGCCCTGTATCTTACCAGTAGGAGCTTCCTAGGCAAGCTCAGCTGCATTAAATTGCACATTAATGCCATATTCTGACTGGGTCAGGTTTTAATTTTGTAAAAAATGGAGTTTAGTTTATGTATGTTCTGATAATATTCTCTCTGATAAGAGAGCTAATTTTATTCTTTCTCTCTCTCACATGTATTAGGTGGGATGTTGAACAGTTCTGACCTCACAGTGCCAAATGGAGCTGGAAGCAGTCCAGTGGGTGAGTAGATTTGTCCTGTACATTTCACGGATAACCATCTTATCTGAGACAATAGGAACATTCTTAAACCAGGAACTTTCTGTAAAGAAGAAAAATGGGGAAATAGGACTACAGTAGACCTGTCCCTTTGAATAATTATTTTAGTACGTTAATGAATACTTTTTAATATTTTCCATGTATTTATTCCCTATACATTGCCCTTAAGTTCAGTTATTGATGTTCCTTTGGAAAAATTAAACTGCCCAATAACGACATTAGATCAAGATAAAGTTAAGACTTAATAAACTGATCTTATAATAGCATGAAATGTTATTGGAATATGAAGAAATGGTGAATTTGTTTCTAAATATGCAAAAAGAAAAAGCATCTGTTTTAGAAGTATCATATAGAACATTTACACTTTGTCATAGTTATGACAAGTATGGAGATAGGTTACATCCCTGGCATATACCCTTCGCAGTTTTGAACCATGCAGTGTTTCCTTGCTCTATTCTGACAGCTGCCTCCTGGTCCAAGTATAGGTTTCTCATAAACACTATCAAGTGTTCTGGAATTCCATTCTTCTTAGAGTTAGCCACAGTTTGTTGTGATCCACATGGGGTAGAAAATGAAAAGTAAGGCTGAGATCCTGAGTATAGAATAATTAAGTCTACTTTATGTCAGATTGAAGTCCCACGAGGCAAAGAGAAAGAAAATTGTGTAGACTATTTGAATAAATAATCACTGAGAATTTTATGTCTCCTGTGTGTATAAAATATGTATATATGTACGTACACACACATACACAAGACTGTATATATAATTTAGTTCCAGTGTGCCAGTCCAGGTTCAGAAACTTGTGATAGGCTGATCCAGATACTTTCATGTTACCTTTTAACTTGTTCATATTTCCTGGTATATTAGTTTTCCATTTTCTTTATTATCTGCTTCTTTCCCAAAAGCTAGGATGTTTCAGGGTACCCAGTCAGAGATGGCAAGGATAAGAGTCAGTGTAGATCTGACATGTCCACGTGTGGCCAGATAGGACCATGGAGTATATCAGGTAAAGATGCCCAGTAAAGGGGAAGGGTCCTAATCAGAAGAAGTGCCCAACACTAGTCCAGGCAGAGGCTGGTTGCAGGACAGGTGTGGAATAGTCCATAGAATCTGAGAAGAACACTGTGAGAGCTACTGGCTCCAGATACCAGATAGCTTGGACATGGCCTGAGGTAGAGTTGGGCCAGGCAGGCAGGAGCTAGTCATGGGGACCAGGAGTTACATCTCACTACCTGGTTAGTAGTGAGTGAGGGCACAGAGACAAAAGCGAAAGGGGCAGATTGGACATTGTTAGCTTTTGTGGCTACCACTGCCACCACTGTCGTTCTAGGTTCCCATGCTCATAACATACAGATAAAATCTCACAATTATTCAGAAACAGCCAAAAGAAATACACCTGCAGGTAACTGTTAGAAATTCAGTCTGGATTCAAAAGAGACCATGGAATGAGGAATTTCATTGCTGATGTCAGCTGTATCTTGGCTGATAGCAAAGAATACCAAAAAGATGATTCCTTGTATTTTATTGACTGTGCAGAAGCATTTTAGTATGTGGATCATAACAAATTATGGTTAACATTGAGAATGACAATCCTAGAACATTTAATTGTGCTTATGCAGAATCTTTCCACAGAAACCATTCTCCCAGTAGAATAAGGGAACACTGCATGGTTTAAATTTTAAAAGAGGTATGCATCCGAGTTGTATCTCTTCTCCGTACCTCTGTGTACTGAGGAAATAATTCTAGAAGCTGGTCTTTATGAAGAATAGTACTGAGACTGGAGAAGGACTCATCAGTGTCCTGAGTTATGAAGATCACACAGCCTTGCTTACAGAAAGTGAAGAAGACTTGAAGCCCTGCTGAAAATCAAAGACTCAAACTTTCAAAATGCATTATGTGACAGAATCAAGAAAATGAAAATCCTCACAAATAAGACAGCATTATGGTCGATGGAGAAAAGATTGAAGTTGCCAACAATTTCCTTTAACCCAGATCCCTAATCAACACCCATGGTAGCAGCAGTCAAGAATTCTAAAGGTGTGTTACATTGAAGAAATCTGCTGTCAAAGACTTCTTTAAAGTGCTAAAGAGCAAAAAGGTCAGTTTAAAGACAGATGTGCCTTATCCAAGCCATAATATTTTCACTTGCTTCCTGTACATCTGAAAGTTGGACAGTAAATAAAGATGACAACAAAAGAACCAAATCCCTTGCTTAAGTCAATTCCACCACATGGTCATCCTTCATTGAGTTTCCGAGGCTGTAAATCTCTATAGGAGGAGACTGCGCATCTTTCTTTTGCAGAGCAGCTGATGATATTTTGGTTAGCAGCCCAATTCATAATGCAAAAAAGGTATAAAAATGTGCCACTCTTGAGTATAAAAGTTATAGTGTTGGGCAGCATTACTGAATATCTCAAAAAACAAACAAATCCTGGAGGCAAGGATGATGAAACTTCATCTCACATACTTTGGGCATGTTGTTAGGGAGGAGCCAATCTTTGGAGGGTGACATCATACTTGAAAAGGGGGAAGGTCAGCAAAAGAGATGAGTACCCTCAACCAGATGAATTGGCACAATGACGGTAACAGTGGGCTTAAGTATGTCACAGATAATGAGGACGGTGTAAGATAGAACATGGTTCAGATATGTTGTTGATAGGGTCACTATGAGTTGTAGTCATCTTGACAGCACCTAACATCACAAGAAATATGGAAGAAAGCACTTTTACATTTTTGAGGATGTTCTGTGCTTTGTGTAGTAATTATATTATTAATTCCAAAGTCAAGGGTGAAAATCATTTACATAGGGACTCTTACCACCTTTTTATGCTTTTTGTTATTTATTGCTCTCTGCACATGACAGAACTGAAACACTAATTTATTTTTATTTTAATGAACGTTTACAGACACTTAGGATTTCCATTCATTCATTGTTGCACTTTTCTCCCTGCCTACTCTCTCCCCCCAATTTGCTCTTCTCTTCGAGAAGTAAAAGAAAAGTTCTTTCATTGTTATAAAAGCCCTCCCCTCAAGTCCACTCCACTGTGCAGCCTTCATTCTGGACTTGTGTCATGACAATAATATCTAATCATATATTGCTTTTAAACAGTTCTCTCCCTCATCTTTTTTAATGCAGTATACATTATTTATCCCCTCTTTCTCAATCTTCCCTAAACCCCAGTGTCAGTCCCATTTTACAACAGTGGCCCTATACAATAGTTGTCCTTTTGTAACTGAGCTATTTCACTCAGCATAATGTCCTTTAGGGTCACCCATTTTGTAGAATATTTCATGAGTTCCTTTTTTTCACTGCAGCATAGTATTCCATTGTGTGAATATACCAGAGTTTGTCCATCTCTTGGTTTGTGGATGGGCACTTGGGTTGTTTTCACCTCTTACCTATTGTGAACAAAGCTACAATAAACATGGATGTTCATATAAGTGCTTGGATGGTGGTCATGGTTTCTTTGGGGTATTCCAGTAGTGGAATTGTTAGGTCAAATGGTATTTCTATTTGCAACTTTTTGAGAAAGTGCCGTACTTCCTTCCATAGTGGTTGCAGCATTTTACATTCTCACCAACAGTGAATAAAGGTTCCAGTTTCTTCACCACCTCACCATCATTTGATGTTTGCTGTTCTATTAAATTTTACTATTCTTACTGTGGTGAGATGATATCTCATAGTTGTTTTGATTTGCTTCTCTCAAAGAGCTTGGGATTTTGAACATTCCTTCATGTGCTTGTTGGCCATCTGAATGTCTTCTTTGGTGAAGTGTCTGTTCATATCCTGTGCCTGTTTTTCAATTGGGTTATTTACCTTTATCTTCTTGTGGTGCTCGAGTATTTTATAAACTCATAAGTCCTTTGTCTGACATGTCATTACCAAATATTTTTTCCCAATATATGGCTTCCCTTTTTACTGTATTAGAGATGTTTTTGGTTATGCATAAGGGTTTGATTCTTATAAGGTCCCATTCATCTATTTTATCATCTCCTTGTTGTAGATGTTTTAGAGTGCTTGGAAGACTGTTTATATTGTGGATTTGGACTTCTAGAGTTCTTCCAAGCTTTTCTTTAATGAAGTTTATAGTCCTTGGTTTTAGCCCTAGGTCCATGATCCACTTTTAGTTGGTTTTTATATATGGAGTGAGGTGTGGATCTTGCTTGAGTTTTCTGCAGATAGTTTCCCAGTTTTGCCAGCACCAGTACCATGCTGCCTTGACCACCACAGCAGTATAGTAGAATTTGAAATCAGGGAGTGAGATGCCTCCTACCTTGTTTCTCTTTTTAAGGAGTGCTTTGCTTATTCAGGGCCTCTTTACATTTCAGAGGAAATTGAAAGATTGCCTTTTCCATCTCATTGGAGAATGGAATGGGTATTTGTATTGGGATTGCATTGAACATGTAAATTGCCTTTGGTAATATTGTAGTGCCCATCTTAAGATTATAAATTGAGTCAGTTTAACATTACAACCCACATGCCAAGGACAACTGAAAATACATAAAGAATCAGGACTCTCCATGTTAAGCTTCTGAAAAGCTTGAAATAACTCTTCCACCAGTTACCTTCTTTTGTGACAATAATAGCCTTTTTTTAATTCTTAAAAGGAGAAAATAAGCCAAATTTTACCAACTTTTGCAATCAGAAGTCAATCGAACATAGAACCAGTGTGTGTTAATAATAATGGGTGACTGGAACGCAAACGTTGGGAACCAGGAAGAAGGATCAATAGTCAGAAAACGTGGACTTGGTGATTGAAATGAGGCAGGGGATAGAATGCTAGAATTCTGCACAAGTAATGATTTATTCATTGCAAATACCTTTTATAAGAAACAAACGCAAGCTATACACATGGATTTCCCCAGATGATATACACAGGATTCAGATCAATTACCTCTGTGGAAGGAATTGTTTGAGAAGTTCGATATCAGCAGTGAAAACTAGTCCAGGTGTTGATTGTGGAACAGACCATCAACTACTCGTATGTAAACCCAAATTAGAGCTAAGGAAAGTCAAATCAAATCCACAGGATTCAAAATTTGATCTTGAGTCTATCCTACCTGAACTTAAAAACCAATTAAGGAACAAGTTTGAGTCCTTGAACATTATTGAATGAAGACCAGATGAGCTGTGGGAGGATAGCAAGAATATCATCCACGAAGAAGGGGAAAAGACATTAAAACTCAGAGAAGGAAGAAAAGACCAAAATGGATGTCAGAAGAGACTCTCAATATTGCAGTGTTGTTGTTGTTGTTCTTGTGTGCCATCAAGTTACTTGCAACTCATCGTGACCCTAGGTACAACAACCGTGAAACCTGCTCTGTCCTGCATCAACTTTGCTGTCTCCAACACACCTACCCTCATTACCCCAGTCACTACATCATTCCATTTCATCGATTGTCTCCCTCTCTTTCTCTGTTCCTCCACCCTTCTAGGCATGATGTCCCTCTCCAAGGACTGGTCCCTCCTTGCAACATGCCCAAAATATGTCAGATGAAGCCTCAGAATCCTTGCCTCCAAAGAGCAGCCTGGCTTCACTCTCTCTAGGACAGACTTGTTTATTATCCTGGCAGTCCATGGAATATTCACCACTTCTCTCTAGCACCACAGCTCAAAGGCATCTATTCTCTATCATCCCTAGTCATTGTCCAGCTTTCTGACATATAGCAAGCAATTGCGAAGACTATCACCTGGATCAGGTGCAGACTGACATCTTTGCTCTTCAGTACTCTGGAGAGGTTCCTGACAGCCAACTTTCCCAGTGCAATTCATCTCTTGATTTCCTGGCTGCTGGTTCCAAGAGTACCAAGCAAACTAAAGCTGTTAACAATCTCAATCTCTTACCATCAGTATTGCACTAGAGTACAGTAAAACCAAGGCACAGGGAAGAAATCAAGAGGTTAAGGAGCTGAATAGAAGATTTAGAAGGGCAGCCGGGGAAGACAAAGCAAAGTATTATAATGAAATGTGTAAGGAGTTGGAGTCCAAAATCAAAAAGACCAAACTCACTTAGCATGTCTTTTCCTTTTTTTTTTTAAAAAAAATAATACTGGTTTATTTACAAAGTTCATATACATTGTTTTTCACAACAGATTATTCCCATTTCCTTCACCTTCCCTCCCTCCTCATTTCTTAAGCTAAAGGAACGAAAGAACAAATTCAAGCCACAGTTTGCTTATACTTAAGGACGATATTGGCAGAATATTGAATGATCCAGGAAGCAATAAAAGAAGGTGGAAGAAGTATACAGAATCATTGTACCAAAAAGAATTGGTTGACAAAGAAGAATTTAATGAAACAACCTAAGATGAAGAGGCAGTGGTGATGAATGAGGAAGTTCAGGCTGCTCTGAAGAACTTGGCAAAGAATAAAGCCCCAGGAATAGATGGAATACCAATTGACATTTTTCAACAGATAGATGCTTTCCCTAGATGTGCTCACCAGGTTGTGCCAAGAAATCTTTAGGACAACTCCCTGGCCTACTGGCTGGAAGGGATCCGAATTTATTCCCATTCCAAAAAAAGATGACCAGACAGTGTGGAAATTATTGAACAATATCATTATTATCATACAAGGAAAATCCTGCTGAAGATTATCAAAAACATCTGTAATAGTACATTTGACAGAGAACTATCAGAAATACAAGCTGAGTGTAAAAGAAGTCATGGCACTAGAGACATTATTACCACTGTCAGGTGGATCTTGGCAGAAAACAAAGAGAGCCAGAAGAATGTCTATGTGTTTCATTGATTATGCAGAGGCTGTGGATCACAGCAAATTGTGGCTAACCTTGAGGAGAATGAGAATCCCAGAACACTTGACTGTACTTATGTGAAACCTGTACTTAGACCAGAATAAGTCTTTTCAACAACAGGGAAAGACTGCATGGTTCAAAATTAGGAAAGGAGCTCATCAATCTATATGCAGAAGAGATCATTTGGGAGGCTGGGCTTTATGAGGAGGAATGTGGCATCAGGATTGGGGGAAAACTAGTTAAAAACCGACATTAAGCTGATGACACAACCTTGCTTGCTGAAACTGAGCAGGACTTGAAGCACTTGCTGCTATAGATCAAGGACTTTAGTCTTCAATATGGACTAAAGCTCAACATCAAGAAGACAAAGATTTTCACCACTGGGCCAGTTGGCAGCACCATGATGGATGGAGAAGAGATTGAGGTTGTTAACAATTACAGTTTGCTTGGCTCCACAATCAACACTCTTGGCACCAGCAGTCAAGAAATCAAAAGATGAATTGCACTGGGAAAATCTGCTGTCAAGGACCTCTCCAGAATAATGAATAGCAATGATGTCAGTCTAGAGACTAAGGTGTGCCTGATGCATTCTTTGCAATTGCTTGCTGTATATCAGAGAGCTGAACAATGACTAAGGATGACAGAAGCCTTGATTCCTTCAAGTTGAGTTGCTGGAGAAGAGTCTTGACCACCAAGTGGTCATGGGCCTCCAAGAAAACAAATAAGTCTGTCTTGAAGAGCGTGAAACCATGTTTCTCCTTGGAGGCTAGGATTTTGAAGCTCTGTCATTCTTATGATTGATTTTCATTGGCTGATTTTTGGAAGAATCTTCCAAGCTTTTCTTTCTAGTTTGTCTTATTCTGAAAACTTCAGTGAAACCTCATTGTAGTAACACACACACCTCAGGTTAGTGGTGGCTGTGCATGGAATCTAGCCCATGTCTCCTATGTGAAGATGAGAATTCTGCTACTGAACTACTAATAAACAAGGAATATTTGAATAAATAAAGATTCATGATCCTAGATAAGCAATTCATAGAAGGCACTCATTTAGTGCTTAAGAAATTGAAAAAGATATTTATCCTTGCTAGTACTTATTGTATACCATGGAGTTTACACCACCCTATAACTGACCCTCTAGTTTTGCCCATCTTCTTCCCACAGGGCAGCTAGATTTGAACTGTATGCCTTCAAGTTGATAACAAAAGCCCCACCGCTTTTACTTGTTAGTTAGTAGATACAACTACTTTCTATTATGACATGGATTTGAAGGTGTGGTAAAGTAGATCCTCTCATGTTTGTGCTTTTGCATTTTAAATTAGTTAAAGTCTTTTTGGAAAGATTTTCCTCAAAATGTTTTGATAGTCATAAATGCTCCAAATGCTCCAAGTTCAGTAATCTAATGTTTGGGAATCTAAGCCTCGTTACTATTTTATCTGCAATAGGAAAAAATTTGACATATTTAACAAAAATTAAGTAAATAAATATTTCACCTAAATTCCTTTTTTGCAATTAGAAATATCCCAAAAATGTGTGCACACAGAAAATAAAAAGAGGAAGTGAAGATTTATTTTTATAGTTGTTTTAGGATTGTAGAAATATAAGTAATTTGATTTTGAACCTTTTGTGATATGGATATGATACTTTTATAATAAAGTTTTATTATAATAGAGTGTTTATTTATTTGTAACTTTGTTATCCATCTGTTTGGACAGAATTATAAACTTTATTATACCTCTTTAGTAGAGATAATGTGCCTATTTTATTATGATTTACTTGTTATATACTAAGTTTATGTTGTGGTTCACATGATACCTTTTAACTTTGAGCCGACGTTTAGAAATCAAACATAAAAATGTCAGATATCCAGAAACTTCATTTTTTAAACACACGTTTATATACCAGGCTAGAAATACAAAAAGTCTCAAGAAAATCTTGGATTTATTGAGAGTTGAATGGTGTTCATAAGAGTTTGCTTGGTAGCAGAGGCAGAAAGAGAAATGGTAGTGACATAAAATGCATTATAAATAAGAAATAACAAAGCATGATAGCTCTCTGAAAGTGTGAAAATGGAAGTAATGGAGGATGACCGTGGTAGGATGTTTACAATAGGTTTAGTCTGATGTGACAGTAACATGTTGGGGAGAAAATGGACACTGAGTTGAAAATCTACTAGAAGTTTTCAACCTTGAAAAATTTAAGCATTTCTTACATTATGTTGTTAAGTGAAGCCTAGAGGATGCATCTTTGGGATTACTTACACTAGAGACATTGAGGAGAAAATATGCTCTTCAGAAAGAGCAGGGTCATATGAGCATTACCTATTTTAGATTGTTGTTGTTGTTATGGGTCATCAAGTTGCTTGCAACTCATAGCGACCCTACGTACAAGAGCCCTAAACCCTGCTCGATCCTGTGCCAACCTCACCATCTCCAACACACTCACTCCCACCACCCCAATCACAGAGTCGATCCATCTCATCAAGGGTCTTCCTCTCCTGCGCTGTCCCTCCACGCTCCCAAACATGATGTCCCTCTCTAAGGACCAGTTCCTCCTTGCAACATGTCCAAAGTATGTCAGACGAAGCTTCAGAATCCTTGACTCCAAGGAGCAGTCCGGCTTCACCCTCTCCAAGAAAAAACTGTTTCTTCTAGCCATCCATGGTATATTGAACACTCTTCTCCAGTTCCACAGATCAAAGGTTTCGTGGCTTCATGGTAAGAAGATACACTGCAGTCCTAAAGGCAGGTTGTTTAAATCCACTGGCTGCTCTGCAGGAGAAGCATGGGCAGTATCCTCCCATGCAGTCTATTCCCTCTGAAAACCCACTAGCGATCACTTCTGACTTGATGGTACTTGATGTTACATAACACCACCAGTACCACCACAGCAGTCCTTTTGTGACTGATTTAATTTGTGTAGCATAATGTTCTCTAGAGGCATTCATGTTTTATAGTGCTTCATGAATTTATGTTGGTTTTTTTAGTGCTGCATAGTACTTCATCATGTGACCATACCATAGTTTGTTTCTTTATTCATCACATGGTAAATATTTGGGGTGTTTCTGTCTCTTTACTGTTGTAAATAATGCTGCAGTGAACATGGGTGAGCATCTGTCCATTTGTGTAGCAGCAGCTCTTATTTCTTTGGGATTGCTGAGGAATTCTTTATAAATTTATATTGATTTCATGAACTTTTAAAAGTTGCTATTTATTTGTTTAGTTAGTTAGTTATTAAATAATTAGTTGACAGTCTGTCAAAGTTTATGAAAAGGTGACCAAATCTAAAAATAATTCTTGAGTCGTGCGTTGGTTAAGTTTTAAAGAATCTTTTGAGATTTATCTATCTGTTAGTTCAACCTCCAGAGTAGATTTGCAGTACAGCATTACTGATATCATCATCTATAATTTAGCCCTAGAAAAGTAGTCTTAAAGATTTGAAGTACTTTTTAGCCATATGAATCCATTATTTCAGCAACTGCTTTGTATATTCTGAAATATAAGCCAGACCAATAAAATTGAATGAACTCTTTTTATAATTGTAGGGCTATAACGTAACTACCTTAAGTTACTGGAGACATTGCTATGAAATTTGTTGATTGTTTTGTCGCCTATATTCTAGGGCAGTAAACTTAAAAACTGTAAGCACATTATAACAACAGAGACATTAAATGTGGTTTATTCATGTAAATGAGGCACTTTAATTCATAAATTTATAGGCTATGGCAAGATGAGTTATGTATGATAAATATCTTCTTTAAAAGTCTATCTCAACAAGATCTTAATTTTTGCTATATTAAGGAAAATCAATTGGAATTGGTTAGAGGTAAGAAGGAATTATGTTAAATAGTATCCTCTTACATTCTGCAAAAGAAGAACTGGTACATATGAGATCCATATGTATATACATATATACATATGAAATAACTTCAGTTTGACAAATCACCGTTACATCATTTTGTAATCATCATCTGCTGCAAACTCCTACCTTTACATAAATACTATTCTTTTAGGTCCTCTTTAATGCTTGTAACGTGACTGGCATGGTTTGCTCTTTGCTCTGAGTGATCCCTGATGGCCTACTGGTAATAGGCTGCTAAGCAAGCAATTGGCAGTTTGAGCAAACCTGCCATTTCTGGAGAAAAGATGTAGCATTTGGATTCCATAGATTTACAGTCTTGGGATACTATGAGACACCCCTACTTTGACCTGGAGGCTCCCTATGAGTCAGAACTGATTTGATTTTAATGAGCTTGGGTTCATTTTTGTTGAGTTACTGTAGTATCAGACTCCATATTTTAAAATAATACTAATTCTTCTTAGTAATGTGTTCTTCTAAATTGCAGCTTTGTATCATCGTAAAATATTTCAAGGGAATCATTGCTTTGTCTTTCAGATATGCATGAAATCAGTAATCTTCTAAGTATGATTATTGTTGTGTAACATAGAGTTGGAACCGACCCATAGCTGACCCTGCAGCAGGTTTTAAGAGGCAGTTAATCGCATGGGATGAGATTGCCCATCCATATTTTTTTTACTTATTTTTTTATTTTATTAATTTTAATGAACAGAAATTTTGGATTTCCTTTCATTCATTGTTGCACTTTTTTCTCTTACACCCCCAACCAGTTCATTCCTCTCTTTGAAAAGCAAAAGATAAACTTCTTCGTTGGTATACAAACCCCTTTCCGCCCCCGTCCCCCACCAAATGCACTCCACTATGCAACCTTAATTCTGGATTCCTGTGATAATACTAATACCCTATCATATATTGCTTTTAAACTGTTCTTTCCCTAATCTGTTTCAATTCCATATACATAATCTTAACCAGTTTTTATGTCTTACCCCAACCCTGATGTTAGTCCCATTCTACAACAGTGGCATCACACAGTATTTGTCTTTTTGTGACTAAGGTAGTTTACTCAGCATAATGGCCTCCAGGGTCACCCATTTTGAATAATATTGCATGAGTTCTTTGCAGCGTAGTATTCCATTGTGTGAATATACCACAGCTTCTCTATCCATTCGTTTGTTGATGGGCACTTAGGTTGTTTCCATCTCCTTGCTATTGTGAACAAAGCCACGATAAACATGGGTGTGCATATATCTGCTTGGATGTCGGTTATGGTCTCTTTAGGGTATATTCCACAGGAGCCAAAATATGACTTTAATT
>NW_006400284.1:353037-354417 GCF_000299155.1 Elephantulus edwardii
AGAGTGGAGGGACAGCGCAGGAGGGGAAGACCCTCTATGAGGTGTATTGATTCAGTGACGGGTAATCGGGGTGGGTGTGTCAGCGGCAATGAGATTGGCACAGGATAGAAAAGGATTTAGGGCTGTTGTACATAGGGTTGCTATAAGTCGCAAATGACTCGACGGCACATAACAACAACAACAAGTGGAATTGCTGGGTCAAATGGTATCTCTATTTGCAACTTTTTGAGAAAGTGCGAAACCACTTTCCACAGTGGTTGCACCATTTTACACTTCCACCAACAATGAATAAAAGTTCCAGTTTCTCCACAACGTCGCCAGTATTTTTTGCTTGCTGCTCTGTTGAATTTTGCTATTTTTACTGGAGTGAGATGATATCTCATAGTTGTTTTGATTTGCATCTCTCTTAAAGCTAGGGATTTTGAACATTCTTTATGTGCTTGTTGGCCACCTGAATGTCTTCTTTGGTGAAGTGTCTATTCATATCCTGTGCCCATTTTTCAATTGGATTGTTTACCTTTATCTCGTTGTGGTTCTCAAGTATTTTATAAATTCTAGATATAAGTCCCTTATCTGATATGTCATTACCAAATACTTTTTCCCAGTCTGTGACTTCACTTTTTTAGCCCATCCATATTAAGAACACAGTCCTGCAATTATATAATAGAAACATTCTACAAATTAATGTAAATCTGATACTTCTTGTTTTGTTATGCAATGTGAAATATTTGTTACACTCCCTCCTATTTTCTTGAATAAGGGAGCTCTCGCTGTCTAAGTAATACAGTTCAAATCTGACAGCTGCTCCAAGAAAGATGAGCTGTCTCTTCCCCTGTGATTTAGAGTCTTTGGAAATATGCTGAGAGGCAAAAAAGTGGTATTTAAAAACTACATGTTGCTAGCAGTTGTCATTTTGAATGTCAGGATTCACAGCAATTAATGTTTAATGATTTTTTTCCCTGTTACTTGAGCTCACCCAATTTTTCTACTTTCTCTATAATTTTTATTAAATAAATTAAACTTACGAGGTTATTTCTTGCATTCTATTTCAGTTATTCAGAAGGAATATATATTTTTAAATAAAATTTTAAGAAACATTTACAGAGAAGTTAGATTTTTCATTCATTCATTGTTGCACTTTTTACCCCCTTTCCCTCGCTTTTCCCACTTCCAGTTCACTTCTTTTTTTTTTTTAATATTCATTCATTGTTGCATAGTTACATACCCACCACCCCTGTCCTCTTTGCAGTGATATACCTCTTATTCTGGGCTGTTGTCGTATGTATAATGCCTAATCATTTATTCCTTTTATGAACATTTACAGAAAATTTGGATTTCCATTCATTCATTGCTGCACTTCTCTCCCCGCCCAGCCCTCTC
>NW_006400284.1:355772-361094 GCF_000299155.1 Elephantulus edwardii
CCAGTTCGTTCTTCTCCTTGAAAAGCAAAAGAAAAACTCCTTCATTGGTATACAATCCCCCCCGCACCCCCACCTCGAGTATATTCCACTCTGCAACCCTCATTCTAAACTCTTATGATAATCATAATGCCCTAAAATATATTGCTTTTAACCTGTTCTTTCTGTCATTGGCTTCAATGCAGTATACATAATTCATCCAGTTTTTCTCAGTCTTACCCCCACCCTGATGTCAGTCCCTTTCTACAACAGTGGCACCATGCAGTATTTGTCCTTTTGTGACTGAGATATTTCACTCAGCATAATGTCGTCCAGGGTCTCCCATTTTTAATAATATTGCATGAGTTCCTTGTTTTTCAGTGCAGCCTGGTATTCCATTGTGTGAATATACCACAGCTTCTCTATCCATTCGTTTGTTGATGGGCACTTAAGTTGTTTCCAAATCTTTGTTATTGTAAACAAAGCTGTGATAAACATGGGTGTGCATATATCTGCTTGGATGTCGGTTATGGTCTCTTTAGGGTATATACATTCCTAGTATTGGCATTGCTGGATCAGATGGTATCTCTATTTGCAACTGTTTGAGAAAGCACCACACCGCTTTCCATAGAGGTTGTACCATTTTATACTTACAGGGAGTATATAATAAATATAGGCTGAATGTCTTTTCTGCATGCTTTAATTTCCTACATATTGTCAAACTTTATAATATGTTATTTACTCTTGAGGCAACACCAACTCATAGCTGATCTTCCAGGGGGTTTTCATAGGCCGTAAATCTGGCTAATTTGGGCTCTAAATTCTAAAGTATTTCTTTATCTAATCTCTAACTCGACATTTCTGGCGTCAACTACCGTGATGAGAGGAAATGTTGCATCCTTGTTGGATCAGGCCTATGTCAAAAGTCTGTCACTAAGCCACTCTGTGGTAAGGAAGGTTCAATTCAACCACGTGGCTTTACACATGAGAAGAAGAATACACTTGAAAATAGAAATACTCTTAGATTGTATTTTATATCTCAGGTAAGACCCAAAAGTACTATGATTGGGGAAAATGAAAAAGCATGAATAAGATGGTTAAAGTCAGATAGACTGTAAATATTTAATGAAGGCCTTAATGACAGCTGAAGAAGCAGAACTGGGAGGGAGAGAGCCATAAGGTAGAAATGCCTGGGGAATATGAGGCATTAGAGCTGTGTGCCAATGACAGGATAGCCCTAATACCTCGAAGCTAATAAAACAGTGCTTTGCAAGAATGCATGAACAGGACAGTGTCTAGTATTTTCTTACAGTGTCTCCCAAGTCTTGGTTCTAGTATGAGACACACTGTTGGAAACTTGTGTTTTATATTAAGTATCTCTAAGTAGCTTCAAGCAGTAAGGCTGAAAATAAGTGGCATTTGTCTTGAGTTTTATATATTTCCGAATTTGTTGACATCCTTTGCCTATTTTTAAAATATCCAAAGATACATGGTTAGCAACTAATGTGTCTTTTTATAGGATCTGTGCCAGGTATTCATTTGAATGACCGTTTCTTTTTTTTTTTTTCCAGGCAATGGATTTGTAAACTCAAGAGCGTCTCCAAATTTGATTGGAAATACTGGTGCGAATAGTTTAGGCAAAGTTATGCCCACAAAGTCTCCGCCTCCTCCTGGTGGTAACAGTCTTGGAATGAATAGTCGGAAACCAGACCTGCGTGTTGTTATCCCACCTTCAAGCAAGGGCATGATGCCTCCTTTGGTAAATTGAACCTTTCTCCCGAACCCTAAAGCATGTATTTTATGCACAATCTATTATATATTTCTTTAGTTTTCTGTTTCTCCATTTGAATCTAGATATTTCCATAATGTCTAGTGCCATTCAAAATTAGTGTTTGACTTTACACGTCTATTTTCATTGCACAGAGAAAAGATTGAAAATAGGCTCATTAATGTCATTGTTGTTGTTATATGCTTATGAGTTCACTAAGACCCATGGTGACATTGTGAACAAAAGATCAAACCTTGCCCTCAAAATTTTGTCCATGTTTTTTTTCATTGTTGCAGTCACTGTGTCAGTCATATCATTGAGGATTTTCTTTTCTTTCCAAGCATGATGCCTTTTTCTAAGGATTGGCCCCTCAATTAAAGTAAAATAGAGCGAGGTTGTTTTGCTTGATTTTTTTTTTCCCGCATCCTGGGATTTTTGCTTAGATATCTCATTGCCTAAATTGATAAACTCTGTGCTTGACCTATTTACAGTAATCTAATGCACCTGATTTTCTATGTAAAAAATACTGTTATTGGCTAGGAAATTCTATACAACAGAGAGAGCTATTGTAAAGAGGAATGTGTAAAAGCTTGGATGAGTTATTCTTCAAATAATTTTTCTTTGTTTATTCCCTACCAAATAACCTGTTTCTTTAATTCTGTATAACAGCTTTTCCTCCATTGTTACAATTCCAGCCTCATGTACTTTGGAATTCTAAATATATGTTTATAAAACATTTGTTCTCTGAGCAAGTGAAGAGAGAGAGAGAAGGGGGTGTGTGTGTGTGTGTGTGTGTGTGTGTGTGTGTGTGTGAGAGAGAGAGAGAGAGAGACACACACACACACACACCAATCCTTCTCATCTGGAGTCTTCCTCTCCTGTACTGGCCCTCCACCCGTGAGACAAAGCTTCAGAATCCTAGCCTCCAAGGAGAAATTTGGTTTCATCCTCTCCAAGACAAAGTTATTTGTTTTCTTGGCAGTCCAAGGTATGTTCTTTTTAAGACTCTTCTCCAGCACCACAATTCAGATGCATCGATTCTTCTTCTGTCATCTTTGTCATTATCCAACTTTCTGATGCATAGCAAATAGTAGCAAAGACTTTTAATTAATTTTAAGGAATTGCCTGGTGTGCACACCTTAGTCGCTAGACTCTGGAGAGGTCCGTAACAGCAAATTTTCTCAGTGTATTTCATCTCTTGATTACCTGACTGCTGGTTTTAAGAGTGTTGATAATGGAGCCGAGCAAGCTGTAATTGTTAACAACCTCAATCTCTTCTCCATCTATCATAGTGTTGCCAGTTGGCCCAGTGGTGAGAATCTTTGTCTTCTTGATGTTAAACTTCAATACATGTTGAAGACTACAGTCCTTGTCTTCTGCAGACAAGATTGGAAGTACACCAAAAGTGTCTCCTTTTTGGTTTAGAAATAGGAGACGGGAAGGAGGGCCATTTTGGTAGAGGCAGAAAAATATGTCTGAATTTTCTTCAACCCTTTTTCTTCTGTGAGACAACAAAGATAATTTAATGATAGTAACAAAATCACATCACCATTACCTATGTGGAAATGGAAAAGGGAAATTACCTCAGCTTGGGTAGAAGTGAAGGGACACATGAGGGTGTAAAGCTGCTGAGAAAATACTAGAATATCTGAGATGATCACAACCCAAAGACTTAGACATAATGCCTAATTAACATTGAGGCTAAATAAAACTTATTTGAAAAGCAGAAAGCCTTCTTAACTCTCATTTGCCAATAGTAAGCATCAAGTAGTAAGTACCTTGAAATAGGCCATTTCTGAAAAACAACCCAAAGAAGTGGCTGAAGACAAGAGCAGCCATTAGAGTCAGGGGAATAGATGGAACGAGAAATCCAACTTCCTTATCCTCCAGAGAGATTTGAAGTCTATGGCAGATACACAGAAGGCAACCATAGCAACACTTAAGGTCAAGCCTTGTCTCATTCTTTCTCTTTTTTTTTTTAATTATTATTTTGTGTGCGTGTACCGTCAAATCAGATCTGACTGGTACAGGAGGATATTGCACCTCCTTCTCTGGCAGAGCATCTGGTGGATTTGAACCGCGTTCCTCTGGGATTACAGTGCAGCTTATTGCCACTAGGCCACCAGAGCTCCTCCCTTGTCCCATTCTTAATTAATCCAAGCCTTGCCCTGAAATCCTAACAGAAAGTAAAACTCTTATTCGTAGGTATAAAAATTTGTTACCATAATTTATTGTCCTGCATATGTTTTCTGACTTTTTGTAACAAGTGTGGACTATATGAGCCATGCATTGCTAGAAGACACAAAACAACACAATCAGTTTCAGCTATGATACAAATATTGAAACTAAATGATAATTTTAAATAGTTGTGATAAATAGAAATGTAAAAGATAACATGTATGATCATGTAGTATCAGCAGAGAAAAATAAACTATAAGAAAAATTATGTGGGAGTGATAGATTTTTTTAAAAAAAAAAAAACAACAACCTACCAAACTGGTAATGAAGAATGCTGTCAACAGACTCATTAGTTTATTTGATACAGCCAGGGAAATAAGCAAAGAATTTTAAAATCAGTCAATAGGCTTCACCAAAGCTGAAATTCAAAGACAAAAAACTGTAAACCAAAAATAAAGCAAGGAAATGAAAGGGAGGAAACCAAGCAAACTGGAATCATGAAGTATTCAGAAGCTGTGAGATTCTTATCAAATGATCCAGCATGCATGAAATTGGAATCTGAGAGGGAGATAATTGAGTAGAAGAATTACTTGAAGAAGAAATAGCCACCATGGTTGCTCTGGTGGCCTAGTGACAAGAAACAGTGCTGCAGTCTTGAAGACATACAGTTCAAGTCCACCAGCTGCTTTGCAGGAGGATGAGCAGTCTTCTCCCATGTGATTGACTACCTCTGAAAACTCACTAGAGGGTCAGCTGTGGGTCAGTTCAGTCAATGGTACACAACAACAACTACCATGTAGAAAAAAATAGTTGGCCAGTACATAAAGGTTCATGTGCACACATCCATGCACACTTACCTGCAAAAAGCAAAGACTATAAAACTTCAAAGGAGCCAAAGTAACATACTACATATAACTGAATAAAGATACAAATTATTGCTTTATCCTCAGAAGCTATAGCAGCTTGAAAGCAATGAAGTAACATGTAAAGTGTTGAAATCTTAAAAAACCCAAAAAGCTTGTCAGCCTAGAATTCCATACCCAGCAAAATTCTCTTTTAAAAGGTGAACAGTAAAGACAGACTTTCTCAGACAAACAAAATATGGTAATCTATTGGCACCAAACCTCCACAATGAGAAATGTTGCAAAGTCCTTTAATGAGGAGACTATCACATCACCAAAAATTTTGATCTACAGAGAAATGAACAGGAGAAATTTAATAAATTAAACTTAGCCCTGTTTATCAACACCATTTATTTGAGAAAATTTAGATTTGTAGAGCAACTGCAAAATTAATATAGAAAGCTTCCTATATACTCATTTCCCTTATTGTTGTTGTTGTTATGTGTTGTTGAGTTGTTTGCAACTCATAGCAACCCTATGTACAACAGCCCTAAACTC
>NW_006400284.1:361811-362534 GCF_000299155.1 Elephantulus edwardii
ATAATGCAGACTGTTGGTAGATCATCCACCAATCTTGACCCCACATTTCTCCTCATAGAGCCCAGCCTCCTAAATAATCTGTTCTGCATACAGGTTGAAAAGGTATGGAGATAGGATGTCACCCTGGCATACGCCGTTCCCAATTTTGAACCATGCAGTGTTCCCTTGCTCTGTTCTGACCACTGCCTCCTGGTCCAAGTATAGCTTTCGCATTAGCATGATCAAGTGTTCTGGGATTCCCATTCTTCTCATAGTCAGCCACAGTTTGTTACGATCCACACAAACGCCTTTGCATAGTCAATGAAACACAGATCGACATTCCTCTGGTATTCTCTGCTTTCAGCTAAGATCCATCTAACATCAACTAAAATATCCCTAGTACCACAACCTCTTCTAAACCCAGCCTGGACTAGTATGGCACATGTGTTACTATTAACAAACCGGTATAAAATTACCAGCTCAAGTCTCTATTCAGATTTTTTCCCCCATTCTGTCAAATGTATTTTTCTCTATTCTAGGATCTTGTTTAGAATATCACATTTTCTTTATTTAATATAAGTGCTTGGACTCTTCTCAGCTGTTGTAGTTTCTAAGGTGCTGTTTGCTATAATGACCTTCCTGGAGAGCTGTGAATCAGTTATTTTAGAGACTCCTTCAGTTGGGGATTGACTGATATTTTCTTTTTTTTTATTTGGCAGTTTCTTTTTTAATTTTATTTTATTA
>NW_006400284.1:362834-395591 GCF_000299155.1 Elephantulus edwardii
ATGAGTTCCTTGTTTTTCAGTGCAGCCTAGTATTCCATTGTGTGAATATACCACAGCTTCTCTAGCCATTCGTTTGTTGATGGTACTTAGGTTGTTTCCAACTCCTTGCTATTGTGAACAAAGCCACAATAAACATGGGTGTGCATATATCTGCTTGGATGTCGGTTATGGTCTCTTTAGGGTATATACATTCCTAGTGTTGGCATTGCTGGGTCAAATGGTATCCCTATTTGCAACTTTTTGAGAAAGCGCCACACTGCCTTCCACAGTGGTTGCACCATTTTACACTTCCACCAACAGTGAATAAGAGTACCAGTTTCTCCACATCCTCGCCAGCATTTGTTGCTTGCTGTTCTGTTAAATCTTGCTATTCTGACTTGGGGTGTGATGAGATCTCATAGTTGTTTTGTGATATTTTCTTTTTATGATTAGAACCTGGTTATAGCTTTGAGGCAGAAGACTCTAGAGTTGAAGTGTCAATTTTGCCACATCAAGTGTACCTATATATAACTAAATTCGGTTGGTGTTAGTGTTGACACCCCACTCCCTCTCTCCAGCTAATATAGTTTTTTACCAACTCACCCCGCTAATGTTAGTCTTTCCCCCTATTTTCCATACTGTACTCTGTGCTTTGTTTATATTTTATCTACTATACTCTTTGGAAATATCTTTCATCTGCTCCTTTCTGTAAAATGATTGTCAAATACTGTTCTGAATCTGAGCATTGAAATTAAGGCAGACTAGGAAGAAGGATTGGCCATCCCCTTCCAAAATAATAGGGCTTTGAAAACCCAATGGACAATAGAGCACACTTAGATTACCAGATAATGGCAAATGAGGCTGAGCCCCCTAATATGGAAACGAAGAATGAACAGCTGTAAGCTGACACTAGTGATTAGAATATGGATGGTGAGAAGCATGAATGTAGGAAAAGTGTACGTTGTTAAGAAGGAAATGGAATGCATAAATATTGACATAAAAATTGGCGAAATTAGCCTACAATCAGTTTCCATGGAAGCAGCACTCAACAAAGAAATAATGTATATTACTTTTGGGGTTTTTTAAACAATTTATTTTTCTTTTAACTGTGATTTTAACAAAAGTTTGCAGAAAAGTTATTTTCATTCATTCATTGTTGCACATTTTTACCCCCTCCCTCCCTTCCTTCCCCTCTCTCCCAGTTCACTTTTTTGTTATTTTTTTAAAATACTCATTATTACATGGTTACCCCCCTCCACTTCCTTCCCCCCAGCCCTCTTTGCAATGTACATCTTATTCTGGTCTGTTGTTGTACCTAGAATGCCTAATCATATATTCTTCTTAAACAGTTATTTCCATTAAAAAAAAATTGGAGAAATTAGATGGCTTGGCATCGAACATTTTGAATCAAATGATCTTATGTTCTGCTGTGCCAGAGATGAAGATGTAAGGATAAATGTGATCACTTTCATCGTTAAAATAGGCATTTCTAGATCCATCTTGAAATATAATGTTCTAAGTGTCAGGATAATATCCATGTGCATATAAGGAATTCCAGTGAATACCACTATCATTCAAATATATATACCAACAACTGGAAAAAATAGAAGATTTCTACCAACTTTTACAGTCAGTAATTGATCAAACATGCAGTCAGGATACATTAATAATAATGGTTGACAGGAAAGAAAGATCAGTAGTTGGAAAACATGGAATTGATGCCTGGAAGTTGGAGATAGGATGTAAAAATCTTGTGCATTCAATGATTTATTCATTGCAAATACTTTTTATAAGAAACACACACACAGGTTATACACATGGATTTCACCTGATGGTATGACTAGGAATCAAATTTAATACATCCATGGAAAGAATCACTGGAGAAGCTCTTACAAGCTGTGAAAACTAGGCCAGGTGCAGATTGTGAAACAGACCACCACCTACTCATGTGCAAGTTCAAACTGAGGTTAAAGATAATTAAATCCACAGGAACAAAAATTTGGCATTGAGTCTATCCCACTTGAATTTCAAAACCATCTCAGGAACAGGTTTGAGGCCTCGAACACCAGTGAGCTGTGGGAGAATATCAATATCATCCATGAAAAATGCAAAAGGTCATTACAAAGGCAGAGGAGGAAGAAAATACCAAGGTGCATGTCAGATGAGACTCTGAATATTACATTAGAGTGCTGAGAAGCCAAAGCAAAGAAAAGAAATCAAGATATTAAGAAGCTGAACAGAAGATATCAAAAGGCAGTGCAGGAAGTCCAAAGTACTATCATGAAATGTGCAAAGACCTGGAGTCAGAAAATCAAAAGGACTGAACTTGCTCAGCATTTCTCAAGCTGAAGGAATGGAAGAACAAATTCAAGCCTCAAGCTGTAATACTTAAGGATGCTTTGGGAAGAATATTAAGTGATCTAGGAAACATTAAAAGAAGTACTAAAAGGAATTGGCTTATACAGAACAATTTCATGAAACAATGTATGAGCAAGAGCCTATGATGATGAAGAAATTCGAGCTGCTCTGAAGGAATTGACAAAAAAACAAGGTCCCAGAAATTGACAGTATACCACCTAACATATTTCAACAAACAGATGCTGCCCTGGATGAGCTCACCAAGTTGTACCAAGAAATTAGAGGACAGCCTCCTGGCCAGCTGACTGAAAGGGATCGATATTTGTTCCCATCACATAGAAATGTGACCCGACAGAGTGAAGAAATTATCAAACAATATCATTAATATCATATGCAAGCAAGATTCTGCTAAAAATTATCCAAAAACTATTGGAACAGCACGTCAGCAGAACTGCCAGATGTACAGGCTGTGTTTAGAAGAGGCTGTGGTACTAGAGATATTATAGCTAGATGAATTTTGTTAGATGGATTTTGGCTGAAAGCAGAGAGTACCAGAGGAATGTCTATCTGTGTTTATTGACTGTGCAAAGGCATTTGACCATGTGGATCACAACAAACTGTGACTAACTCTGAGAAGAATGGGAATCACAGAACGTTTGATTGTGTTTATGCAAAAGCTATAATTGAACAAGGAGGCAGTCATCAGAAAAGAGCAAGGAAACATGCATGGTTCAAAATTGGGAAGGGTGTATGCCAGGGCTGTGTCCTATCTCCATACCTTTTCAGTGTATATGCAGAACAAGTCATCCAGCAGGCTGGGCTGTGTGAGGAGAAGTGTGGCATCAGGATTGGAAAAAGACTCATCAACAACCTGCCTTATGCAGATGACAGACACAACCTTGCTTACTGAAACTGAGGAGGACCTGAAGTGCTTGCTGCAGAAGGTCAAGGACTGCAGCCTTCAATATGGATTGGAGCTCAACATCAAGAAAACAAAGATTCTCACCACTGGGCCAGCTGGCTTCATTATAATAGATAGTGACGAGATTGAGATTGTTAAGAGCTTTAGTGGAGCTTGATACCAGCAACCAAGAAATCAGAAGACAAATTGCATTGAGAAAGTCTCCAGAGTACTGAAGAACAATGATCAGTCTGAAGACTAAGGCATGTCTAATCCAGGCCATAATCTGCAATTACTTGCTATGTGTCACAGAGCTGGACAATGACAAGGGATGAGAAGAATATTGAACATACCATGTATTGCCAGCCAATGATTCTGAGGCTTTGTCTGACATACTTTGGGCATGTTGCAAGGGAGGACCAGTCCTTGGAGAAGGACATCATACAATGAATGGTGAAGGAACAGTGCAAGACCCTAGATGAGATGAATTAATTCAATGACTGGGGTAATGAGGGTAGGTGTGTTAGAGACAATACAGTTGACACAGGATAGAGCAGGGTTCACGGCTGTTGTACTTAAGATTACTATGACAGCACATGACAACAACTCTACTCCTCTTTGGAAGAAGTTAGACTACAACTCCTTTAGAGTAGCTGCATAAATGTTTTGGAATTCCACAAAGTATTTTTCTGTTCTTCCCAATTTACTTGTTTTATAATTTATATTAGTGTGAATTCATGAGTTTTACTGATACACCTTTTTCAGAAATATTTAAATTTTTTTAAATCAGTAATAAAGCTCATATAAATAGTATATTCTTCATTTATTATATACTTCTGATTATAAGCCAAGTAATTCATTTTGTAGCAAAATGGTCTCAGCTTCATCCATTAGGAGCTCACTGTAGTATTTACTGATCCTACAATAAGCATCAGGTATATTTCCTACCCCAGTCCTAGAAGCAGGCATTTCTCCAAAGGACCGTGGTTTCATTTATTGGAGAGAGGTGTTAGAAAACAAGATCTGCAGGTTCTCCCACTTATAATTTGTTTTAAAGCATAGTGTCCTGTTTAAAAGACAAGTGTTTATTTTTATTATGTGTGTCAAAATATCACAGCAGTAGCACAAAAAAATGATGGGAAGGAATTGGAAATACACTTTTATAAGCTCGTTATTCTGTGCATGTGTGATAAAATACTTGAGAGTCATTCTGGTTAAAGATGTATATTGTCAGCACTAGTAAACGACAAGAAAAAATAGCCCTAGTAAACAAGAAAAAATAAATGTAAGGAGTGTAGAGTAGTGGAGCTGTGCTGATGTAGTCCATAGTGAGTTGCACTGCTAACCACAGGTTGCTCCTTAGTTTTTGAAATCCACCAGCTACTCCACAGGAGAAATATAGGCACTCCCTCTCATGCACTTTACAGTCTGAAAACCTGTTGGAAGATCAGGTATAAGTCATTTCCAACCCAATGATATACAGCAACACAAATAAAATAGGAGACATTTGTATAACATTTCACTTTGCAATAGCAGGACGCTCCCCGCTCCCAAGTATATGTGGCACATTCATTTACCATACTCTGGGCCATGAAACAGACTTTACCATGCAGAGTGTGGTCTCTGACCCTGCGGGAATCAGTAAAAATAAGAAATGGGAAGATTGCAGGAAATGCCAAATATTTAGAAACTACATGACATTTTCTTTTAAATAACCCAAATTTACATTTCCCTATAAAATACCTGGGAGGATATGGCCCATCTGTTTCCTGCAGAGCTACTGTAGATTGAAATCCCAAAACGTATTTAGACAAAAAGGGATAAATGTGTTGACTCCTCTCTTTTCTGTATATATCTGACTAGTTTATTGCTTTTCCTGTCTTGTTCGGGGTTTTTTAATGTCATTTTCTCCCATGGAATTTATTTTATTCACACTGAATTTGTTTTTGTAAATAGTAAACATAGGTTAACTGTATTTACTACTTTTTTTATTAACAAATGCTTCAGTTTCTACATTTCCTAATGCTGTCCTAGCTATTGTGTGACATGAGAAACCCAAAACTTTCTACACACCAAAAGCATAGGAGGTAGTAGTGGACAAGTGGGTGCCTGTGACTAAATGGGATGAAAATAAGAAGATTACAATGTGAGGATAGAGTTACTTTTCTCAAGGCTCCAAATAAAAGTTTTTGTTATGATTAGAGACCTCCTTTAAGGATTTTGCCATAAGCATGGATATGCTATATGTAGTAGCCGACAAAGTGTTTGTAAGGGTAGGAGGTGGCTTTAAATTCTGTCCATGAAGATTTTAAAACAAGTTTTTGAATCTCTTGAAGTCAGTTACTGAATATAAGAACAATAAGTAATTTATATTTCTGTTTGTCACATATCTCTTTAGAGTTCCATATAATTGCCAGTATCCAAATTACATGTTTCTCTTAAAATCTGTATCTGCATGAGTATATTTATTAATTGATATTGTGTTGGTGAATACCCACAGTCTAGTAACTCTCTTTATACCTTTTTTTTGCCTGAGTGCAGTCGGAAGAAGAGGAATTGGAGTTGGTGAGTGTGGGTTTCTGCTTGAAGAGAGTTGAAAGTACTAATTATGCATAGTATTTTTTTCTCTATCACCGTATACTTTTTTTATCATTTTTTATTCATTTTAAAGAAAATTTACAGAGACTTTGGATTTCCATTCATTCATTGTTGCTCTTCCCCCCCTGCCCAACCCTCCCCTCAAGTACACTCTTTTCTTTGAAAAGTAAAAGTTCCCCCGTTGTTTTACAGTCCCTCCCCCCAGATCCACTCCACTATGCAGCCTTTGTTCTGGACTCCTGTCATGACAATAATACCTAATCACATATCCCTTTTAAACTGTTTTCTCCCTCATCTGTTTCAATGCAGTATACATTTTCCCTTCTTTCTCAGTCTCCCCCCAGTCCCGATGTCACTCCTGTTTTACAACAGTGGCACTATGCAGTATTTGTCCCTTTGTGACTGAGATATTTCACTTAGCATGATGTCCTCCAGGTCACCCATTTTGAATAATATTGCATGAGTTTCTTGTTTTTATAATCAGTGCTGCTTTTATTACGAAGACTATTTTCATTCAGTACATTCAAATGAATAGCTAAAGATAGCTAAAATCTATTGGTGGTGTAGAATCTACTATTTCTGTTTAATTATTGTGTATATTGATTCATATGTTGGAGGAAACACTGGAATAGGCCCTTTAAAAACAAGAGCTATCCATGAGCATAGGAAGGTCTTGTATCTGAGTGGTAAGGAATTGTGCTGCCAGTCTAAAGGCATGTGGTTTGAATCTACCAGATGCTCTGTGGGAGAAAGATGAGTCATCTCCCCCTTTCAGTATACCCTCTGAAGGGCCAGCTGTGAGTTATTTTGGACTCGGTGACAATCAACATCACCCATGAGCATAAAACTTCTGTTGGATTTCTTAAATGAGAAAACAATTGAGTTCCCCAGATTATAAAAATATTTTTAGAAAATTACTTCACCTTCAAAATTTCTAAGATTGTAACACATGGTCTTGTGTAATTTTCTTTCTTTAAAAAAGATTACCTCATTTTTGGTGAGGTCACTTATTTTTTTTTTAGGCAAAGTATTTTTCATGACCTTATATTTTGAGGTCACTTTTTTTTAGTTGAAAGTATTTCATATGAATGAGAAGATCTGCGTCATAGAGGGATATCTCTAATTGAAAATATACAAATTTCACTTTTTCTATAAGAATATTCCTGTTATTAAAGGAATTCTTTTCTTCCTCCTCCAAAACTGGTTTATATTGACTTAATCTATAGAAAATAAATTTGACTAAAAATAATTTTAAGTTGTTCTTATTTCTTTTTTGGCAAGGAAATCCCAAACCTCACTGATGTAATCAAAATATGAATTCACAGTCAGCTGCAATTTGATGTCTTTCATTTTAAGGAAATTAGTACTTGAAATTATTGTGATCAAGGCTTATAGTGCTTGAAGCATGGGGGAAAGCATCTGTTGGCTTTGCATGTATTTCACTGTTAATATCAGTGCATGCTGGTATACTTTGTGCAGTTTGTCTTTTTAAATAAGATAGTCTGTGCACTCTCATTTAAATAAGATTCTCCCTTATTCTGCTTTGTGATCAGGCCTCACAGTTTTAGTTATGCTGTCAGAAACCATACAGATTACCTGTGAATGTGGTGTTGATGTGTTTGTGTGGATTTGGAATATCTTGGCCAAATGCTTAATGCACAGTAAATATTAAAAAATAGAGTTTGTAATTTAAGCTAAAATAATTTCTCCTGGTTGTTTATTTTTTGTGGTTTTGTTTTTGTTTTTTACATCACTACTATCAATTCTCTTGTGTTTCAGCTACCCTGTAGGACAGACTTGACCTGACCTCTAGTGTTTCCAGGCTGTAAATCTTTATCAGATGTTGACCACCACATCTTCCTCCTGCGGAGTGGCTATTGGCTTGAATCATAAAAAAAAATAAAATTTAACATCCCAGCACTAATCATTGTGTCACGAGGGAACCTCCTGTTCTAGATTGTTGTTAGGTGCCTTCATGCTAGCTAAGACTCACAGCAACTTTATGAACAACATATCTGAACCTTGCCAACCTCTGATGTGCTCAACCCCATTGTTAGAGTCATTGTCATCCCATTTTGTTGAGGACCTTCCTTTCTTTCCCTGACTCTCTGCCTTTTCCAACATGGTGTCATTAGGACTGGCCCTTCCTGACTACATATCCAGATCACTGTATGCTTGTGGGAGCTTGGGTGGTGTAGTCCATAGGGAGCAGTGCTATGAACCCAGCTGCAGTGCCTCTCTGAAGTTCAAATCCACCCGAGACTCCTCCAAAGAAGGTTGAGCAGTCTCCTTTTGTACACTTGATGGCCTTCAAAAACCTGCCAGAAAGTCAGCCATGAGTCGGTTCTGGCTTGACAGCATTGGGCATACATGCTTTAAAAATGGCACTGGTGGTGTAGTGTGTTATGTATGTTGGGCTGCTAACTGAAAGGTCAGTAGTTCTAATCTTCCAGCCACTTAAGAGAAAAATGGACAGTCTCTTCTTATAGAGATTAACAGCCTCAGAAACCTAATAGAGGGTCACCATGAGTCAGAATCAAGGCATCAACTTTAGTTTTGATTTGTATTTGTGTGTGTGACTGTATGTGTGTGTCTATGCTTATATAGTCCTGAATGCTTCCCTGTGGATTAACTTAACTGGTGATGTACTGTCCTCTAGTGCTTCTGGGAGTGTTCTGGTTGTATAGTCCCTTGCAGGTTGTGCTGCTGGGACCTGAATCTCCACCTGTGTTGGAGAAAGCTAGGTTCTCCTTCCATTGTGATTTGCATCCTTTGAAATCCAGTGGAATGTTACTGTGAGTTGGAACTAATGCAGCAACACTGAGTGGCTCTGAAAGTAGGTCTTGTAAAATTTAGTTGCTGACATGAGAGGAAAACTATTGTTTAGTGCTCTCAAGTCAACTCTGATTCATAGCAATTTTGTACACAACAGAACAAACCCTGCTCGATCATCTGACATCCCAGTAAACGGCATCGTGCTTAAATTCCTCACTGTTCCTTTCCTCAAGGAGCTCTTCCACTGATCACCACCTTACCAAGTATGATAACTGCCTTTCTTTGAGGACTGGTCCCTCCTGATAATATATCCAAAGTACATGAGACAAAGGCTCGCCATCCTTGCTTCTGAGAAGCATGCTGGCTGTACTTCTCAGAAAAATTTGTTCTTTTGGCCATCCATTCAGTATTTGCCATCACCACAAATCAAAGGCATCTGTTCTTGGATCTTTCTTATTCATTGTCACTTTTCATATGCATATGAAGAAATAAATATTTTTCCTTGAGCTCTTTAACATTTTAAAGAGGTCCTTGACAGCAGCTTTGAACAATGTGGTATGTTAGGTGATTTCTTCAATGCTACATCAAGGCGTATAGATTGTGGATCCAAATAAAATTAAATACTTGGTAACTTCAGTCTTTTCTCCCATTATTAGGCTGTAAATCCAGTTTTGAGAATTAGCAGTTGGTTTGCTTTTTTGGTTCTTGCTGAGATGAAATCCATACTGAAGAGTTTGGTCTTTGATCTTCTAGGGTATAAAAGCTAGACATGATAGAAGGAAATATTTTCTAACTAAAAAAGAGACACATGACTAAAAACAGTAAACAAACGTTTATGTTCTTTGAAACTTAAGATAATTCAGAGTATAAAACTTAAATCCATTAAAAATGTACAGCTTTATATGTCATGATAATAAAACCCAGAAAAGCAATTGGAAGTCTTTCTAATTATTTGGAGTTCCAAAATATAATAATGGATGTGTCTGATATAAAACAAGGAAGGATATGAAGCTGGAGCCTACCTTGAAAACTCCTTTAAAGAAAATCAAGGGACCAGAAGAGATACTGAACCTAGAGCAAACTGCCAGGAGCGAGATGGAACACAGAACCAGTGAAATAGAAGATAGAATTGGCACCACTGATCTGCTAGAGCAAAAAGCAGACTCAAACAGGAAAGAAAAAGAAGAAAACCTAAGAATAATATGGGACACTATCAAGAGAAATAACATGTGTATCATCAGAATCTCAAAACATGAAGAAGCAACTAAAGGCACTGAAAAAGTTGTGAAGAATTACTAGAAGAAAACTTTCCAGGCATAATGAAGAATGAGAGAATATATATTAAAGAAGCTGAGCAAACTCCATCTAGAATAGACTCTGAAAGAATATCATAGTCAAATTTGCCAGAACCAAAGATAAGGAGAGTATCCTGAAAGCAGTGAGGGAGAAACTAAGAGTAACCTGTAAGGGAGAACAGATAAGATTACGTGCCTATTTCTCAGCAGAAACCATGTGAGCAAGAAGACAGTGGAATGATATATATCAAACACTAAAGAACATAACTGTCAACCAAGAATATTGTACCCAGAAAAACTGACCAACAAATATGAAGGAGAGATCAAGATATTCTCAGAAAAACAGAACCTAAGGGAGTTTGTAAAAACAAGACTAGCATTGCAGGAAACATTCACTAAGAGATGTCCTTCTTACAGAAGTGCCACACAATGCAGGGTGGACAAAAGTAACTAGCAACAACATCAAAAAGAACTCAACAAAATGATAGTAAAATTGTGCCTCTCAGTAATCACACTGAATGTGAATGCTTTGAATGTACCACTGAAAAGAAAAAGCATAGCAGATTAGATAAAAAACCAAAACCCATCAATATACTATCTAAAAGAGAAACACCTGAAAAGTGAAGATAAAGACTAAAAAGGGTGGGGAAAACAATATACCAAGCAAATGAAAAGTGAGAGTAGTGATACTAATGGCTGATAAAATACATTTTCAATGCAAAAACCATCACAAAGGACAAGGAAGGTTCAAAATGATTAAAAGGTCAGTAGAACAAGAGGACATAGCAATAATAAATATCTATGCACCAAGTGATAGAGCTGCAAAATATATGAAATAAACATTAACAGAACTGAAAAAGGAAATAAACAACATCACTCTAGTAGTTGGACACCTCAATACACCACTCTCAAGAAAAGATAGAACTACTAGAAAAAAACTCAACAAAGATGCTGAAGAATTAAACTACACAATAAACAAATTTGATCTCATAGATACTTACAGACTAATGGACAAAAAAAAAAATCACCATATACCTTTTTCTCCAGTGTGCATGGAACGTTCTCCAGAATAGATGACATTTTAGATCACAAGGCATGCATCAATAAATTAAAAAACATAGAAATAATGCAAAGCATCTTCTTGGAAATTAATAATAATACAGGATAAAAGATAAAAAAACATACATTTGCAATTCTAACAATACCCTGCATGAACATGAGTGGATACTAGAATAAATAAATAAAAAATGAAATGAAAGCACAACTTATCAAAACCTCTGGGAAATCGCCAAAGCAGTAATCAGAGGTCAATTTATAGCAGTAAGCACATCAAAAGACAGGAAAAAATGACCATTGACTCTCTAACCCAACATCTCCAACAAATTGAAAAAAAGCAGCAGGAAAACCTGACACTCTCTACAAAAACTGAAATTATAAAAATTGGGGCAGAAATAAATAAAAAACAGAAAAACAATTGAAACCATCAACAAAACGAGGAGTTGGTTCTTCAAAAGGTCAATAAAATCAACAAACTGCCTGCAAAACTAACAAACGAGAAGAAGGAAAAAGACACAACCAAATAAAAGATGAAATGGGCAATGCCACAACAGAACCAACCAAAATAAAAAGGCTAACAATGGAATATTATTTAAAAAAACTATAACAAATATGAATACCTCGAGGAAATGGACAGATACTTAGAAATTCCCAACCTGCCTAAACTGACACAAACTGAAATTGAACACCTGAACAGACCAATTAAAGAAGAAATTGAAAAGGTAATAAAACAACTTCCAGCCCCAAAAAAGCCCTGGACCAGATGGTTTTACAAGTTAATTTTATCAAACATTCAGAGAAGAACTGTCACCAATTCTACCTAAACTATTTCAGAAAATAGAAAAAGGTGGAATTCTCCCAGACTCATTCTATGAAGCAAACATATCCTTTGAAACCAAAGCCAGGTAAAGACACCACCAAAAAAAAGAAAACTAAAGACCGGTATCTCTCAGGAACATGCGACTCAGAGGCCTGACAGGTCAAGACGGCACCAGAAACTGTTGGGCACACGCAGAAGATGCAGAATAGGAATTTTCAGAAGGGAAGAGAGGGGCCAGCATATGGGGACTTCAGCAACCCCCACCCCACAGGTAAATGTGACCCAGAGGCTCATGAACATAGGTGCAAAAATCCCGGCCAATAGAATCCAACGATACATCAAAAAAAACAATTCGCTATGACCAGATGGGATTCATAACAGGTATGCAAGGGTGGTTCAACATAAGAAAGACAATCAGTGTAATTCATCACATTAACAAAGCAAAGAACAAGAAATACATGATCGTATCAGTTGATGCAGAAAAGGTCTTAGACAAAATTTAACACCCTTTCCTGATTAAAACACTCAACAAAATAGGAGTAGAAGGGAATTTCCTCAACATAGTAAAAAGTATATACGCATACCCAAACAGCCAACATTGTTTTCAATGGAGAGAGAGTAAAGGCATTCCCTTTGAGAACAGGAACTAGGCAAAGATGCCCATATCACCTCTCCTATTCAATACTGTATTGGAAGTCATAGCGATAGCAATAAGACGAGAAGGAAATAAAGAGGTACCCAAATTGGTAAAGAGGAGGTAAAATTATATGCAGATGATATGATAGTATATTTAGAAGATCCTAAAGACTCAGCAAGAAAACTAGTGGACATAGTTGACCAGTTCAGCAAAGTGTTAGGATACAAGATCAACATACAAAATCAATTTTATTTCTCTACAGTGACAAAAAGAACACAGAACTGGATTTAAAAAAAAAATAATGCCCATCACAATAGCTAATCACAAGATTAAATACTTGAGAAGAAATCTAACCTATAACACAATAAAATTATAAAACATTACTACAAGAAACAAAAAGAGACCTGGAGAAATGGAAGAATATTCCTTGCTCATGGATAGGAAGATTCAATATCATGAAAATGACAGTTCTACCAAAGGCAGTTTACACATTCAGTGCAATTCCAATACAAATACCAATTCCATTCTTCAGTGAGATGGAAAAGGCCATCTCCAATTTTATTTAGAATGGAAAGAGTCTCCGAAGAAGCAAAGCACTCCTTTATAAGAGAAACAAGGTAGGAGGCATCTCACTCCCTGATTTCAAATCCTACTACACTGCCGTCGTAGTCAAGACAGCATGGTACTGGTACAATGACAGACACATTGATCAATGGAATAGAATTGAGAACCCAGAAATCAAACAGCAGCCTTTTAAACAAATGATATTGGCAAAATTGGAAAACTATCTGCAGAAAACTCAAGCAAGATCCACTCCTCGCACCATACACAAAAACCAGCTCAAAGTGTATCAAGGACCTAGGACTAAAATCAAGGACTATAAACTTCTTAGGGTAAAGCCTGAAAGAACTTTAGATGCCCTAATCCACAACATGAATAGTCTTCCAAGCATCCTGAAAAACCTACATATAACAGGAGAGGATAAAATAGATGAATGGGACCTTCAAAGAATCTAATCCCTGTGCACATCAAAAACTTTTACCGTAAGGTAAAAAGGAAAGCCACAGACTCAGAAAAAATATTTGGTAATGACATGTCTGATAAGGGACTTAAATCTATAATGTATAGAATACTCTCAAGCACCACAAGATAAAGGTAACTCAGTTGCAAAATTGGCACAGGATATGAACAGACACTTCAAAGAAGACATTCAGATGGCCAACAAGCACATGAAGAAGTGTTCAAAATCCCTAGCTCTGTGAGAGATGCAAATCAAAACAACTATGAGATATCATCTCACTCCATTAAGAATTGCAAAATTCAACAGAGCAGCAAACAATAAATGCTGGTGAGATTGTGGAGAAACTAGAACCCTTATTCACAGTTGGTAAGAATGTAAAATAATGCAACCACTCTGGAAGGCAGTATGGCACTTTCTCAAAAAGTTGTAAATAGAAATACCATATGGCCCAGCAATTCCACTACTGGGAATATACCCTAAAGAAACCAGAACTGCCACCCAAGCAGATATATGCACAACCTTGTTTATTTGTTTTGTTCACAATAACAAAGAGTTGCAAACAACCCAAGTGCCCGTCAACAAATGAATGGCTAGAGTAGCTGTGGTATATTCACAGTGGAATATTATGCTGCATTGAGAAACAAAGGAACTCATAAAATATTATACAAAATGGGTGACCCTGGAGACCTTATGTTATTAAATATCCCAGTCACAAAAGGACAAATGCTGCATAATACCACTGTTATCAAACAGGACTGATAATGGGTTTGGGGGGCAACTAAGAAAAGAGGGGATAAACAATGTACCCTGCATTGAAACAGAGGAGGGAGAGAAATGTTTAAAGGGATATATGATTAGGTATTATTTGCATGACAAGAGTTCAGAATAAGAGCTACATAGTAAAGTAGACAGGGGGATTTGTATAACAATGGAAGATTTTTTTTTTTCCTGTTCAAAGAGAAAAGCGAACTAGGGGGAGTGGTGGGCAGGGAGAAAAATGTGCAACAGTGAATTAATGGAAATCCAAGTTCTCTATAATCTTTCATTAAAATTTTAAAAAAAAACAAAACACAACCAAGTTTCTGATTCCATTGTTGTTATGTACCATTGAGTCAGAACCAGCTCATAGCTCACCTTCCATTGGGTTTTCTGAGGCACAAGAAGGGATTGCCCATCTTTCTTCAGTGAGGCAGCTGGTGAATTTGAACTAGTATTTTTGGATTGGCAGTACAGCACCTTACCTCTAGGCTACCAGAGCTCCTTCAGGTTCTGTTAGCAGTGTTAAACTTCTAGAACCTGTTACTTTCTAACAGTGCCTATGGACTAGCTATGAATGAGAAAGGACAAATATATTTGCTCTTTTAATTCCCTTTTATAGAATTCTTGGAGCAGAGGATTTCATAGGATAATAATTTTATGGATTTGATATAAAATTTGTTTGGTACTTCAATTACCAAAGAGCCATGGTGGTACAGCGAGTTAAGTATTGGGAGAAAGATGAGGTACCCTGCTTTCATAAAGGTTCACAGCCTGGGTGACCTGACCTTCTGAGTCAGTTCTAGTTCTGCTCCATTCTGGAGGGTTACTGTGAAGTCAGAATTCACTTGCCAGCAGTGAGTGTAGGAGTTGTTTATTTCTTTGCATATCTTACAAAATCACTTGCAAATACAGTACCTTATTTGAATCTCTCAATAGTACTGCAACACAAACAAGAGAAGAATCACTGTCTTCCCTACTGTACCAGGATGAGAAGAAGAGGTCAGGCAGAAACCCAGGCACACTGTCTATTCACTTCGCTGTCTAACATCAGCTAATGTAGACTGCAGAGAAAATACAGACTAAGAAATAAACTGTAACCTGAATACTTGGTAAAGTTATCGGTCATTTAGGTATCTAGATCTAAAAAGTGCTTTTATCTGACATTCCCTTCCAAAAGTGATGATAAAGAAGCTAGTCATATTCTAACTTTGGTAAGAAATCTCAGGGGTACAGAATTGGACTTTTCTTGATTCTGCTTAGGCTCTCAACTGTCAGTTACAAACTGTAACTTTATTTAGGAAAAAAATAACCATGGACTCATGCTTTGACCTTCTTGGTGGTTGTCTGTTCTCTTTCTTTGAGCCTCAGTTTTGAAGTATTTTAAGCCAGTAACACCCTTACACACAGAGGACAGTCACTAGCAAACTGATTGTTTTACAATTGAGTTGTTTACTAGTTTATTTCCAACAATTTGCAAGCATTTATTATTGCTTCATTTTATAAACCTACTCAAAAGGATTTTCTGTAAAAACTCTCTCAACACCTTTGTTTACAAAAGAACTGGGAGTATGCAGGGGAGACATATTTGAAGTGACTGGGTTGGGGTTTGGTTGTTTTGTTTTGGTTTTAAAGTCAAGATTGGAGAGAAGGCATTAAAGAATATAAGGAAAATTTCTGGAAACCATGACTTTACAATTATGTCATGTAAATGTTGCATTAAACATAATTTGAGAACCATGCTCATGGAATTGGAATACCACATATACAGATGTTCTTTGCTAACATCACATATTGAAAAATATCTTTAATTGAGGGTGACCTAGGATCTGTAATGCCAACCAGTTCTCAGTAGGTAACATAAAAGTGCTTGAGATGATAATACAAGCTTCTGTTTTAAAGGGAGGTTTAGGACACTGATATAAAACTGCGGGGGGGGGGGGAACAAAACCAAGAAGTGGAGGGTAGATAAAGGAAAGTGATAATTAATATAAATATGTCCCATTTAATGTTTTTGTTATTTAAGATTTTTATATCATTATTCTGCAGGAAATAGGACATTCACATTATAAAACGGAAAACTATCATTTTAAAATCAAAATAATATTTTTAAGTTTCTAAATCTAAAAGTACCACCTAATACCGCCTTTTCATTTTCTGATCTCTCACAGAATACCCAGAGAATAAACAGTTCTCAAGCCACTCAACCTCTTGCTACTCCAGTAGTGTCTGTGACAACCCCAAGCTTGCCTCCACAGGGACTTGTATACTCAGCAATGCCTACTGCTTACAATACTGGTAAGCCTGCTCTATATATGTCTTTCATGAATTTTGTTTCTCTTTGTCATCAGTATGTCCATTCGTAATTTTTTTAAAGTATATTGAAATGAATAACTTGTTTCTCAGATAACAAACATTTTGTGTACCATCAAGTTGACCTATAATAATTCATAGTAACTGTAGGAACAGCACATGAGAGTCGTGCCTTGTCCTGTACTTCTCACAATCTTCATCATCCTCCAGCACATTGTTAAAGTCACTGTTGTCAATTCATCTTATTGAAGGTTTCCCCCTCTTTCTCTGACCTTTTCTCCCCGTGTCTTTTTTCAAAGACCAGCTCCTCCTGACAGTATGCTCATAGTATAGGAGATGAAGTTTCACCAGCCTCGCCTCTGAAGAGCATCCTGACTGCTCTTCCTCTAAGACTGACTTCTTTGTTTTTTTGGTCATTCATGTGATGTTCTGTATTCCTCTTCAACACCACAGTTGCATACTTTTATCAAAACCTATATTAACAACTCTGACAAGAAAACAGTGTTGACAAAATCGTGGTATACATCACACGAAGGTAGCTAATAGATTATCGCTCAGTCACACAGTATTTCACTCCTCCAGTTTGGTTTTTTTTTTTAATAGAATGTTTTTCTTTATTCAGTGTTAATCTACTTTGGGAAAGAACAGAAATCCTTTTGGACTTCAGGATTTAGATATGCGATAGAGGTAGAGCAGTAGATTATTTTCCTTCATGTCATTAGTAGTTTACTTTGTACCTAAAGAATAAACAAGACTTTAGCCAATCTTCCTCAGAACCAATCACTCTTCACCCTTTATATTTAGATGTTTAGTCTTAACTAACTGTGAGGAGAAGAGATTAGGGAACTCTAAGCATAAGGCAGTGGCTAGAGGGATGCCATCAGCAAGTGGGCTCTGTAGAAAACTGGTGCTCAAGGAGTTTCCTTTTACTTCAGCACTCTAAGGAATGGCAGAAAACCACATTTGTTTAGCGGAACCAAATATTCAATGCCACAGGGAAAATGAAATAGCTATACATTGTCCATCATTGAGTCTTTGATACACAGAATTTATTCTAGGAATACAATCTTTATGATTCTCAAAAATAGACAGTGATAAAAGTAATTTTAATTTTGCTTCTTTGTGATTTTAGTGAAAGTTGTTTTTCTTTCTTTCCATTCATTCGTTCATACTTATTTTCCTCCCTTCCCTCCAGTTCAGTCTGTATGCATGTCCTGTTCAAGATTGTTAATTACCATCCACATAGTATCTAATCATCCATTTCTTTCAGACTGACTTCCCCTTCACCAATTCCAGTGCAGTGTTCATTATCTAGCCATTTTTTTCCTGCTCTCCCCACTACCCTTCCCCCATAATTTTGTGATAAAATTTATCATAGTGGTTTTATTCAGTGTTTGTCCTTTTATGACTGAGATATTTCACTCACTTTAATGTCTTTTAGGCTCTTCCATAGTTCGTAGTGTTTTACGAGTTCATTGTTTTTGAATGCTGCATAATATTCCATTGTCTGAATGTACCACAGTTTTCTTGGTCCATTCATCTGTTGATTGGCACTTGAGCTGCTTCTAGCTCTTTGTTGTTATAAATAATAAATAAGAGAGGATAGAAGGAGAATTGATGCCTTTGAGCTGTGGTGCTGGAGAAGAGTATTGAGGGCACCATGGACTGCTGAGAAAACAAATTCATCTTGGAGAGGGTTAAACCGGGCTGCTTTTTGGAGGCAAGGATTCCGAGGCTTCATCTGACATACTTTGGTCATGTTGTAAGGAGAGACCGATCCTTGGAGAGGGTCATCATGCTTGGGAGGGTGGAGGGCAGGCACAGGAGGGGAAGGCCCTCTATGAGGTGGATTGATTCAGTGACTGGGATAATCGAGATGGGTGTATCAGAGACAGTGAGATTGGCACAGGACAGAGCAGAGTTTAGGGCTGTTGTACATAGGGTCACTGTGAGTTGCAAGCGACTTGACGGCACATAATAACAACAACAAATAATTGTAAAATATTGTAAATAATGTAAACATGAGTTTATGTGCATCTGTTTATGTCACATTTCTGGTTTCTTTAGTGTAAATTCCTAGTAGAGGTTAGCAGAGTCAAATGGTACATCTCTGTCCACCTTTTTAAGGAAGCAATAGTGGTTATAAAAAAAAAAAATAGTGGTTATACCATTTTACATTCCCGCCAGCAGTGTATGAGAGTTCCATTCTTTCTGCATTTTCACCAGTATTTGTTTTCTTTGGTCCTGTTGAACTTTGCTGTTGTTGCTGAGATGAGATGATCTCTCATTGTTTTGATTGCATCTCTCTAACAGCTAGTAATTTTCAGCATTACTTCTTGTGTTTGTTGGACATCTGACTTTTCTTGTTTGGTAAAACATCTATTTGTACCTTCTGCCTGTTTTGTGATTGGGTTATCTTTTTCTTATTCAAGTGTTAGAGTGTTGTTTAAATTTTAGATAAGAGTCCCTTACCAGATAAATCATTGCCAATTTTCCCCCCAGTCTGTGCAGTTCCTTTTTACTCCTTTGGAGAAGTTTTCTGATGCATGCAAGGATTTTATTTTTAAGAAGTCTCATTCATCTATTTTATCCTCTCATGATGATAGGATTTTGGTTATGCTTAAATATCTATGCGTGCCGTAGATTAGGGTTCATAGATGTGTTCCTATTTTTTTCCTCTGATGATTTTTATAGTCTGATTTTACTCTTATGTCCCTGATCCACCTTAAGTTGGTTTTTGTGTATGGTGTTAGATGTAAATCTTGCTTCAGCTTTTGTCGGTTTTCTGCAGATTGATGTCTGATTTTGCCAATACCATTTGTTAAAGAGGATGTCATTCCCTACTCTGTTGATTTTATCTCCTTGTCAAAAATCACTTGACCATAGGTTGATTTCTTGGTTCTTGATTCTATTCCATTTATCTACATGTCTGTCGTATACCTTACTGTCTTGGAGAGTAATGTCTCCTACCTTATTTTTTCATTTGTTGTTGTGTTGTTGATTGCCGTCGAGTCGAGCACAACTAATAGTGACCCCATGAACAAAAGGCCTGAAGCCTGTCTATAACTATCGCCAAGTTCATAGAGTTTCTAGATGTAAAGACCTCTGGAATAGAGGAAGTGCTTTAAGAGGCAAGACAGTGTTCTTTCCGATCTTCAGACTCCACGAGCAAAGTGGAAGCCATCTGGGACTGTTTAAAAATGAGGAAACTATACAGTCAGACAGAATCCCCAGTACCAATCATGGATGGTATTTCAGCTCGCCTCCGGAAACTCTATGTACGAACAGTGCTCAGGCTGTTCGTTCATAGGGTTGCTATGAGTCGTCTACGACTCGACGGCATTAAACAACAACAACAACAAACTTCTCTTAGCACCTCTTGAAACAAAGTGGAAGATTTTTATCACTTCTCTTCAGAACAAAATTGAAAAAAGATGTTAATGAAAAGGTAAAATTAGTTGACATGTGAATAACTGAGGTCTTAAAGTTTGGTCAAAGTGAGTATAACTGGAGAGTTTATGTTTAAAAAGTGAACAGTATTATGTGCTTATACCACTTCTACAGAACTTGAAATAATTTTGGGGTCAATCAAGGAACTGTGACAGTACCCGTATTTAAAACAAATACAGTTAACTATTTGTGTGATAATGAATTTAATGTTAATGTCACTAAGCTTGATACTTCATAAAGAGAGATACTGTACCTTTCTGGTTCTTCTTGTACTTCAAGAATTTAACTCTTCCTGATCTAGATTCAATCTGAGCCAGCCCCAGATTATGTTTCGCTTTGTTCAGTAAGGGAGTCATGGGCATAGTTATTTAAAATGGTGGTATACGAACATTCCCAATCTTTGTGAAGCAGTACCCCAAATTAAATTTATTTTTAGGTTTGCCCAATTTTTAAATTGCTGTTTACGTGAAAGTTTATAAACCGAATTTGTTTTTTTATTCAATCATTCATAACATTGTTTTCTAACATTAATTACAGTACCTCAGCATGTTAAACTTTTCCCACTTCTTCCCTCTAATTACAATTTCCATTAGCTTTCTGTCCTCTCTCTTCCTGCCTCTTGGGCATTATCTGTGGACAAATGCTGCTGTTTGGACTTAGTTTGTTGATTGTTCAGAGTAGACTGCTGCTCCATGTCATTGATCACCTTGTACACATATCCCTGGGGCTCAACTGTTGAGCCTCAGGGATAAGTGTAGTTCCAGGTTTGAATGATGACTAAATGCCATAGTTGTGTCTGTCCCACCAGGCTCTGTCAGACTAATAAGCATGGCCTTTTTATGTTTGGATTTAGTTTGGCTTTTTGGGTTTTGGTTGGTTTTATTTTAGTTCTACAAGATCCTATACAGGATCTTCTACTGTATTCCCTTTGAGAGCTGTGTCATGGCACTGAGCACTACTTAAATCTTCTGGTCTCAGGGTTGTGAAAGTTGAGGTTCTTAAGGCCCCTTAGCCCAGTGGTCTAATTAGTTCTATGAATCTTTACTTTTCTTCCTTCTTTTTTGTTCTGAACCAGAAGAGAACTTAGATGCCTTGCTCACAAGCTTTAAAAATACCAATCAGTTCTCAACAAAGTAGAATGTTTTCTTTGTGGACTTTACCATCTGTCCTTTATGGACCTCACTCCCCAGACCCAGAGTCAGTACCTTCAAGAACCCAGAACCAACAAGTCATTCCTGGAAGGTATTTAGTTATGATTAAGAAACGTACATGGCTTTGCTGTAAGGGACCTATCCATAGTGCTAAAGCGCAAAACGGGGGTGGGGTGGGGGGGGGATACAACACTCAAAGTGCTGAGCAATGATGCATTATAGTTGTGATGCTGGAGAAAAGTGTTGAACATATCATGGACCACTAAGAGAACAAACAGGTCTATCTTGGAGAGGGTGAAACCAAGTTTCTCCTCGGAGGCAAGGATTTTGAAACTCTGTCTCTCATTCTTTGGGCATGTTGGCAGGAGGGACCAGTCTTTAGAGGACATCATGCTTGGGAGGGTGGGATGACAGCGCAGGAGGGGAAAAACCTAAATGAGATGGACTGACAAACTAAGTGGGATAACGGGAGTAGGTGAGTCCAAGACAGTGAGATGGGTTCAGGATAGGACAGGCTTTAGAGCTGTTGTACACACACTATGAGTTGAGGCAACTCGATGGTACACAACAACATGAATGCAGAAATACCATCTTCCAAATTTATGTATAGTCATGTATGGGTTTGTTAGATTTAAGTCATTTCAGAGAAAGACTAAATATGGATAGATTCCTTAAACCTACCAAAAAGAAAGACTTTTGTGGGGTTTTGTCTTGTTTTATGTTACAAAGCATCTGGCTTTTTTCAACCAAGAGATTTAAGGTTACTGCTTTAAAAAAATGTTTTGCAAGGAGCTCTGGTGGCCTAGTGGCAAGAAGCTACACTGCAATCCCAGAGACACATGGTTCAAATCCACCAGATGCTCTGCGGGAAAAGGAGGGACAATCTCCTCCTGTGCCAGTCAGATCTGATTTGACGGTACACACAAAAAAATTAATAAAAAAAAATGTTTTGCATGGTACTTTGTAGGATAACATGAGTGTCTTTTATCTTTTCATTGTACACAACAGCAATATTTTCTTCTCTTTTTCAGATTATTCCCTGACTAATGCAGACCTCTCAGCCCTGCAGGGTTTCAGTTCCCCAGGAATGCTGTCTTTGGGACAGGTGTCAGCCTGGCAGCAACACCATTTAGGACAAGCAGCCCTCAGCTCTCTTGTGTGAGTAACTAGAAAATCTTCTCCAGGTTACTACCAGTATGCCACACTTTTTTAAACAGTCTTTTATTCTCTTGAATTCTTTTTTTAGTTAGACACAAGTGTTTGGGAGAAAATGCTTTCTTTACATGTCTCTGGGTAATAGCTGGGATACTGGGAAAAGTAGTCAGGGATTCAGGGAGCAAAGCCTTTTTATATGAACATAGCAACACAAAAATCCTGTTAAGATCTAGAGGAGTGCTAAGGCACAGACACCACCCATGTACCGCATCTCTGCCTCCCAGCCTCTGTCTATAATACTTCACTGTTCCATGAAAGGCAGTTTGAACATATATGTAGGCCCAGCTATCACCCTTTCCCTTTTTTTTTTATGGTAAATGTACAGGACAATAAGAAAATAGGCTGTCTTTTGCTCTTTTTCTTGGACCGTGGGATAAAGGAAGTGACTCTGGCTGCATAGGACTCACATGGCTGACCCCCAGCCCATTTCATTCTCTGCACAGGACCGAGAAAGCTCCCTATAGAGAGCATTCCTGAAAGCAGGGCATATGGGTTATCAGTGGAAGGATAAGACATCTCCAAGCAGACAGAAGGGCTAGGGCCGTAGTGGATCTGTAGGGGGCAGATATCATAGAATATCTGTGAAGAAGAGGCAGCAGAGTAGATCCTGCTTGCTTTTGTGGGGTGCCTATTTCCCCCTCTCAGGGCAATAGGAACAGCCTAACCTCCCACCCTGAAAGTCCTCAGAGAGCCCTATTGCTCCCACATTTAGAAATAACTTTAGGTACTTATTATTTTTAATAACTTGGAAATTACTCCCAGGAAATTTCTTTGCTCACACAATGAAAAGGCAGTAGAGATGGCTGGAGGCACAGCGCTGGAGGGAGGCTTGTGCACCTGTGCATTTCTTACTGTACCACTTTGAGAAGTTTACTTTGCTTTTCTGTGACCGTTCTGTCCTTCAGAAAGGAAACAGGTAGAACCGCATCTTGTTGTTGTTGTTATGTGCCGTCGAGTCGCTTGCAACTCATAGCGAACCTATGTACAACAGCCCTAAACTCTGCTCTGTCTTGTGCCAATCGCACCGTCTCTGATACACCCATCCCAATTACCCCAATCACTGAATCAGTCCACCTCATAGGGGGCCTTCCTCTCCTTCGCCATCCCTCCACCCTACCAAGCATGATGTCCCTCTCCAAGGACCGGTCCCTCCTTGCAACATGTCCAAAGTATGTTAGACAGAGCCTCAGAATCCTAGCCTCCAAGGAGCAGCCCTGTTTGACCCTTTCCAGGATGAATCTGTTTGTTTTCCTAGCAGTCCATGGTACCCTCAATACTCATCTCCAGCACCAAAGCTCAAAGGCATCAATTCTCCTTCTGTCCTCCTTAGAACCGTGTCTTAGGGGTGTAAATCTAGGTGATACGCTGTGCCTCTGTCATTGTGCTCAGAGCTGAGAAGACACAAAGAAAGAAGAGAGCAGGAATCACAATCCAAGTTGCCACTTTGCTCCTCTCCCTTTTTAGTCTGTGCACAGCAGTAATCACTGATGCCTCTCAGCTACACAAATACCAGAGTTGTAGGGTCTTGTTGTTGCTGTTGTTGTTGTTGTTGTGGACCGTCTAGTTGGAACTGACCCAAAGCTGACCGTCCAGCAAGTTTTCAGAGGTAGTTCATCCTTCTCCCAAAGAACAACTGACGGTTGGATTAGAACTATAGGTCTTCAGGATTATAGCACAGCTTCATAACCACTAGGCCCACCAATAGAACCCTAGTAATAAAGGCTTCAACTGTGGTGTTTCCTTCCTCACAGTGAGAGGTGATTTCTTCTTTGAGAATTCTGACAGGATCTCAGACTCTGGGCTATTTTCAGTCAGGCAGTGTCTGTAATAACATTCCAATTATGCAGGTGCATTCACAGCCATCTAACATCTCTTTCTCTTTTCAGTGCTGGAGGGCAGTTATCTCAGGGTTCAAATTTATCCATCAATACCAACCAAAACATCAACATTAAGTCAGAACCAATTTCACCTCCCCGGGATCGAATGACCCCATCAGGCTTTCAGCAGCAGCAACAACAGCCACAACCTCTGCAGTCCCATCCCCAGCCCCAGACTCGGCAGGAAATGGGGCGCTCCCCTGTGGACAGTCTGAGCAGCTCTAGTAGCTCCTATGACGGCAGTGACCGGGAGGACCCACGTGGCGATTTCCATTCTCCAGTTGTGCTGGGCCGACCCACAAACACTGAGGACAGGGAGAGCCCTTCTATGAAGCGTATGCGTATGGACACTTGGGTTACCTAAGGCTCTTGGGGCCAGCATTATTCCTTTGTGTTACTGCAGTGAACTGCCCTACATTGGTCAGTATGGACAGGAGTTAAGAATATTTATATGTACATGCATACATATATATCCCATTACATATATATGTATGTGAGTGTGAGTGGGTGTGTGTTACAGACAGAGTCATGCACTTACCTGCAAACTCCCTATAGATCTACAGATGTACATCCTATGGCAGATAAACCACCCTGTAGACAGAGATCTAGTCTGGCACTTCCTTGGACTACTTGTTTCATAAGAGAACCAGTTTTTGCAAAGAAATGTGTACCCATTTAGAATTCTCCCACACTAGCTTGCAGAAACCCCAGAGGGCCCCTACTTGTTTTATTAACTGTGTGGTGATTATAGTATTTAAAATGCTTTGTAGAACAGAGCAGTAGAAAAGCAGGAATCAAGAAAGCAATACTGTACATAAAATGTCAAATATTATAATAATTACCCAACCTGGCATGGGTCTCTCTTGCAAAGGGGTGCATGGAAAGGGCTGTTGATTTAAAAACAAAACAAAAACACAGAGTTCCACACATAACTGTTTTGCACGTGCAAAAATGTATTGGGTCAAAGAAGTGATCTTTAGCTAATAAAAAAGAGAAAACACGCATGAGATATTCAGCATATATAGCCTAGAAATACAGAGCATTAACAAAATAAAACTAATATATTAAGTTATAATTGGAATATGCCAGAAGTTTCTTTTTACATTCATATCTTAAAAATTAAACTGATTTTAGCTCATGTATATTTTATATGAAACAAAACATCCTTATGAATTGATAATTATATATAAAAATATATTCACTACATTTGAACACATTCTCCTATGAATTATTTATATAAGCCAAAGCTGTATGTTGTATTTTTACTTTTTTTTAAAAAAAAAAAAAGAATAGCTTTATCTTGTTTTAGCCAGTTTTGTTTTCTTTTACAAAGGTGGGGGGGGACAAAAATATCTTACAAGCAGAACCTTGGAAAAAAAAAGCCATGAACACTTATTATTCTCTATGTAAATTAAAAGTTGAGCCAAACTGTGTATATAGCATCTTAAATATATTACCACGTTTGATGTAAGTACCTATGTATTGTATGGTCATCAGATTAAAAAAATATATTTTTGTGGATTGCCACCAAATTGGGGGGGGGCAAGGTTCTTATTAAGTAGTAGTCACTGTTTAATATTCATTAATTTGTTAAATATTGTCTACATTGAATTTTAATTATTAACCCATCTTTTTCAGAGGACTGTATACAAGGGTTTCTCTCCTCACTGGTGGTGAATGTGTAATGTTACATTGTAATCTTTGTGCTGTATGGGTTGAGCATCATTATAGATTTTATATGTATGTACATAAATAGCATTGTGGCAAAAAATTGGTGTTAAGTTCATCCTACATAAATATAAAATGTGTTGTAAAGGATTTTATAAGGCATTATTTAAAGTTTGCCTTTTGTGAAGACAAAAATATAGTGACAAAAGCTGACCTACTTTAATTAATATTAGAGAAAATTACAAACAATTAGATGAGCACAAAGGTTTTATAAGTGGTAAATGATTAGAAGTGGTCATTGAGGAAGGGATTTATTTTTTTTTTCTTTGACCCTCTGAAAATAGAATGATGCAGCTTTTTACAGTATGTTACGTTGTTAATAATTTAGTGCATTGAAATGGCACTTTTGGTGTGGGGGGAGAAATTCTTTTATGGTGCAGATCCTTTTCATGGTTCTTGTCATCTTAATTGAAATTAGTAGAGCCTTATTCTTATAGGAAAACAGCATATTCGTAATAGCTAGTTCCTTGTTTACTGGGCTTGTGCCACAAATAAAAATTCAGAATCCTGTATATATTAGCTTTCAATTACTCCTTTTCCTGAGAAACTAAAAAAAATAAGGGTTTTTAAAATGCTATTTTATATTTTAAACTTAATATTGAGCAGCTACCTACAATTTTTACTTACATTTTGCTTTCTTCCTTAAATTACTTTCTGTTGCCATTTTCCTCATATGCTGTTTGTGACAAACCATCAGCTGTATTATCTGGCTGGCATGTGTATATGTTGGGTACAGGGTATACCCGCTTCATTTACAGGTTGGAAGTTTTAGATTTTATTTTAATGGAAGATTGGATGGTAAATTCCTGTAGAGGCCAATAAGGGGAGACTAATGCTCCCCTCCTCTCCAATATAGACATTTGGTTCTTACTCAGAAAAAAATTGTTTTTCCTTTAAAAGTGTGTTTTTTACTGAACTATTTACAGGCACTTCATTCATAAGGTCACGCCTAATTGAAACAAGTCTCCCAATACTGAATTTCCAAGATAATCCTTACCACTTTGTAAACCATTTCTAGCTTTGAAAGTGTTAAATGATTCTTTCATCATTATTTATGCATGTTCATGAACTTCTACTGTACATTGGATAGGAGTTAACACATTCACATTTACTGTCTATTTTCTTGTGTGCCTTATGAGATGGCTTTTCTGACTGTATCTCAATAGTATTTCTTTCTATGCAGGTTTATAATTTGTACTACTGTTTTCTAAAATAATATTACATAAGGCTAGAAGTTTGTATTTAAATTACACTGACCAAGTAACAATTTATTCCGTTTTCAGGAACTGAATGTGACTGTTAACCTTTTCACCATGTGCCCAATGTGATTTGGAGCACATGGACTTGACAAAGATATCCTTCACCAGAAACTCATGTCCACACACACACATACACACATATCTCTTGGTGGAAACCAATTTAGAGTGAAGAACACACTAATGATACTAACTTTGGAACCTGCTTTTCTTACCTTTTAGATTAATGGAGCTTATAGATTCATTCAGGGAGCTCTGATGGCCTAGAGGTTAAGGAGTTGTGCTGCCAGCTCAAAGGAAGGCAGTTCAAATCCACCAGCTGCTGCTCCACTGGAGAAAGATGAGCGGTCTGTTCGACTCTTAGTTGGTTCCAAATCGATGGCAATTAGTTGCTGCTGTTGTTTAGATTCATGTGTTTTGTATAGACACCATTGCAGCCTTCAAATGAAGTACATTATTACTGAAAACAAAAATTATTTCTAATAAATTGCACTAATTAAAGTACAGTTTCCAGCAGCTGTACTTATTTCTGCACTCTTAACTGGTATTACGTTGAAAGGAAAGCCACCATTGTACGTATCCAAATGGTCCCAACCTAAATCCCAGTCCATTGTGTTACAGACTAAATCGGGTTTGTTCTAAATGAGCAATATATGTTTTACTATTTTCTTTAACTATAAGGTCAACTAATAATGCATTAACATACTTTCTGTATTAACCATCATGCGCACAAGAAATACATAGTAAATAAGGAACCTGAAAACTCCTGGCATCAGGTTATGAGAAGCTAGATGATTAGAGTGTGAAAAGATTACACAAATGTATAACTTTTATTTCTCTGTAGAACCTTTTTTCACTTTGCTGTGCAAGAAGACACTGCTTTGCTATATTTAAAATGGCTTTTTTAAAGGAGATTTATGTATTTGGTAAATGTTTGTAGTCAACAGTTCACACAAGAAGCTGTACACGGTTTGATCATGTAAAACCGTTTGGCGGCACAAGCTGGACTTTGTTGCCATCCTTGAGATGAACCTTTTAAGAAAAATAAGTTAATCTCAATTTTCCCTGAATGTGTTGTTTTATCTTCATTATACAATAAATATTATAGTGAACTTTTTATCAAATGGTTAAGAAAATGCTAGAAGTTGTTGTAAACTATTTGTATCATGCACTCAATACAGTAAAGACAACTGGCTTTTACTGTATATTCCAGACTCTGTCATGTTTGCCAGGGAAAGTAGAGCTCCTGAATGGGTGACTTTTGCCCCAATTATGGCCTCTCCTAAAAACTCTTTTCTGTCTCAATCCCCTTAATGAAAACGCTTCACACTGGAAGTCCCAGTAACTTACTTTGAGACTTGGTCACAGAAACTGTTCTTGATTCCCCACCAATCTCACACATAGTGATTAACCTGTCCTGAAACTTTTCAAGATGCAGCCAGTGATTCAGTCCCCACCCTGGTGAGACAGACTCATAGGTGTGGATTGAATCAATCCATTTGGCCTGTAACAACTAATCTCAGTCTCATATAAGATGCACTAAAGTGTTTGCGGGTGCTGTTGGAACTTCTGTCATTCTCAAAACCTCTTGCCTGAGAGTTGGTGGTTAGGTGCTACCTGGTCTAGTATGACTCATAGCAGTCCCATGAACAACCAATATGAACACTCTCTGCAATCTTCACAATCTCTGACACTCTCAAGCCCATTGCCACAGTCACAGTATCAGTCCACATGGTGAGGTCTTCTGTTCTCCTCCACCTTCCCAAGTATGATGTCTCTCCAAAGTATAACCACTTGTAGCAACATGCCCAAAGTATGTGAGCCGAAGCTTCAGCGTCTTTTTCTCCAGGGAGAACTCTGACTGTACCCTCTCAATATATCTATTATTTTGACAGTCCATGGAATATTCAGCACTCTTTCTTCTCCAGCACCACAGTTCAAAGCCATCAATTCTTCAGTCATTCTTACTCGTTGTCTAGCTCTCAGATGCATAACAAGTGACTGAAAAAGTCTGTGGCCTGAGTCAGGCACACTTAGTCCCCAAACTGGCATCATTACTACTCAATTATTTTGAGAGGTCCCTGACTACATACTTAACCAGTGCAATACATTTCCTAATCTCCTGACTGCTGGTGCCAAATGTATTGATTGTGGATCCAAGTAAGATGAAATCATTGACAGTCTCAATCATTTCACGATGTTGCTATTGTGATGGTCCAGTGGTGATTCTGGCATTTGGTTTGGTTCCCTTTGGTTTTGTATCACCTTGGTGGTTTCCTCTTTATTGATGTGCCTTGTACCTTCCCCTCTCCACAGTGTCAGTCTTTTCCATATATGCCCAAATAGAAGGTAAATAAAGGGGGTTTGAATCCCTTGGGTACTTAGGGAACAGAAGCAAAAACAATCACAGATACCACCAAGAAGTCTGAAGCCGAGTAGGTGGGTTTTTTTTTTGTCCAGATATATCTGAGTGTTGGGAGCCTTCTCTACTATTACCAGGACCAGGTAGTTCCTCTGGATCTTCTCACCCTCAGAGTGATGCTTCTTGAACAGATGCTCTTCTACACACAAACTTCATCCTCCCGGGGACCAGACTGGACTGGCAGGGCCAGGGGAACCAGAGTGGCTGTTGAGGCAGGGCAGCAGCAACCAACCAACTCACTGAAGCGATTGATTTTTGTTTTCTTTACATTGAGATATAATTCATATTAAAGGCTGCAGTATGCAAGATTGAGTAAGCAAAATTGTGTCATCTAAGTAATGAAGGTTATTGATGAGTCTGCCTTCAATCTGGATGCAACATTTTTCTTCATAGAGTCCAGCTTCTCGAATAATTTTCTCAGCAGATTTTGCTCATACAGGTTAAATAAATATGGAGAAAAGATAAAACTCTGACCCATGTCCTTCTTAATTTTAAGCCATGCAGTGTCCTCTTGATCTGTTCACACAGCAGCCTCTTGATTTAGATGTAGGTTTCCCATGAGTACAATCGAATGTTCTGACATACCAATTTTCTAATTCTTAGCCATAATTTGTTATGATCCACACAATCAAATGCCTTTGCATAGTCAATAAAGCACTAGTAAAACATTTTGGTATTGCTTGCTTTCAGCCAGGATCCATCTGACATCAGCAATGATCTCCCTGGTGTCATGGCCTCTTCTAAATCCGTCTGATATACTATCCATATGCATACAAGGAAGATTTTTATCAAATTTTGCAGTCAGAAATTTACCAAACGTGCAATCAATGCATCAACGATAATTGGTGATTTGAATGAAAAAGTTGGAAACAATGAAGAAGGAGCAGTAGTTGGAAAGTAGACTTGGTAGTGAAAGTGAGAATTTATGACGACTCAGCAATTCTCCAGTAGCTTTCTAAGACACTAAGAGCCAGTTGCTACTTCTGCAGAGCCATGGGTAAATTCAGATTGCTAGGGATTCTCAGCTTTTTGGACTTTGCCACCAACTTAAGAGGATGAGATTACTGGTTTTACCCAAAATTCATGCATAAGAGGCAACAAACAGAAGACAGATTTTTTTTTTCAAGTGATAAATGTGTAAATTCCATTATGCTGGTAGGTACTTTTCAGTGGTTGCCCATCCTGGTTATAATTCTGTGAGAAATGGAGGGGGAAATGCACTAGTAATGTTCTCTTATTTTGCCATCCAAGCTATGCAGATTCTTGGTGTCAAAGACTAAAGTCTTCTGTGCTGGTTTTACTTGCTGGCTATACTGTAGTTCTTATTAGTAGGTTTTAAAAACTGGGAGTTCTATAACTTAAAAAAAAATTCTAAATCATAGCTGCACCTACTTAAGATTAATCCACTGTGATTTCCAGTTAGAGCACACGGTGACTTGCTAGGCTTTCTCATGGTTTGAAGCGGATTCCATGTCTCACTGGCATAAACCAAAAGAATTTTCTTGCTGGGGCCCTACCAGCTCTCAAAGTGACCAGAGTACAACTGGGCTGTGTGCGGTGGAGGAGAGGAAGGTAGTTCTTCTGTATGAGTTAGATGGTTTCAGGGAAAGAAGGTTCCCCAGGGCTTGAGTGGATTTTTATTATTCACCCAAGAATTGTTGAGCCTCTCCTGACCCAGCCCAGGGGAATATTAAGAGCCTACTTTCCAGCCATCACACCTGTGGACATACATGCTCTTCCTGAGTCACCTCAGCCAGAAACTAGACACAGCAAGGTACCAGGGACTGGTCATCCATCACATAGCTGGCCCCAAAAAAACAGAACTGGAATGAATCATTTTGGACTCTTCGTCTTAGAACCTACCTCCCAAAACATCATCTGCACCCACGTAGCTGCTTACCCAGCTGAGAGTCCCTTGAGGTCATAGTCATGCTACACTGCAGTCACAAACACATCCTCTGGCAACAACCTGCTCAATGGAGAGAGACTAAAGGCATTCCCTTTGAGAACAGGAACTAGGCAAAGATGCCCATATCACCTCTCCTATTCAATATTGTATTGGAAGTCTTAATTACAACAATAAGACTTATCTCTCTATACAGATGATATGATAGTATACTTAGAAAACCCAAACGACTCAGCAAGAAAACTACTGGACATAGTCAACTGATGCAGCAAAGTGGCAGGATACAAGAACAACATACAAAAATCAGTTGTTTCCCAGAGGTTTTGGTAAGTAGTGTTTTCATTGTAATTTGTTTCAAGAAACTTTTTTATTTCATTTTTTATTTTGTTTATTACCCACTCATGTTCAAGCAAGGTGTTGTTCAGCTTCTAAATATATGGGGTTTTTTTCTCTTTTATCCTCTTGTTATTAATTTCTAGTTTTGTGGCATTGCGGTCTGAGAAGATGCTTTGTAGTATTTCTGTGGTTTTTAAATTTATTGATGCTTGCCTTCTTACCTAAAATGTGATCTATTCTAGAGAACATTCCATGCACATTGGAGAAGGTATACTGCACTTTTTATGCCTGTATATATCTATGAGATCGAGTTGATTTATTGTGTGGTTTAACTCTTTAGCATCTTTGTTGAGTTTGTTTCCTGTAGTTCTTTCTGTCTTAAGAGTGGTGTATTGAAATCTACAACTACTATAATGGAGTTGTCTATTTCTTTTTTCATTTTTATTGATGTTTGCTTTGTATATTTTGCAGCTCTATCTCTTGGCGCATAGGTTTTTATTATTGTTATGTCCTCTTGTTCTATTGAAACTTTAAGCATTATGTAATGACCTTCCTTGTCCTTTGTGATGGTTTTTGCATTGAAATCTATTTTAGCAGAGATTAATATTGCTACTTCTGCTTTTTTCTGGTTGCCATTTGCTTGGTACATTTTTTCCCACCCTTTTATTTTTAGTCTTTCCTTATCTTCACTTTTTAGATGTGTCTCTTGTAGATAGCATATTGATAGGTTTGGGTTTTTAGCCAGTCTGCTACTCTTTTTCTCTTCAGTGGTACATTTAAGCAATTCACATTATTGAAAGGATAGGTTTTGTATCCTGCTACTTTGCTGAATTGGTCAACTACGTCCAATAGTTTTCTTGCTGAGTCTTTAGGGTTTTCTAAGTATACTATCATGTCATCAGCATAG